>NW_027207534.1:0-267319 GCF_963455315.2 Globicephala melas | reverse complement strand
CCGAGTGTCTGTTGGCAATTTACATCCCGCCCATCAGCATAACAAGGCTCCCAGTTCTCCATGGCCTGTCCTGCCTTTCTGGATTTTACACTTTTTTCAGATGGCCCTTTTGACCGGGGGGGGGGAAGTGAGACTTCATTGTAGTGCAGATTTCCTTTGCAAGCTTGCTTGGTTGGCCAAAAAGGGCGTATGCGTTTTTTCCTGAATATATTCAGGAAAAAACGCATACGCCCTTTTTGGCCAAGTGCATCATTGTGGACGTTCTGCCTCTTTTCCTATGCTTTCAATGCAATTCCAGTCTACCTCCTGAAATCGGTTTCCTGCAATTCTGCCCCGCTTTCAAGTCCTCTTGGCAGCCTTACTTCAGTATATTTTTGGACGATAGCTGTCATTTATAACTCTGCAGGTTTGTGAATTACAGTGCCCCTGAGCTCCTTTCTTCAACTCGCTTTCTTGTGAGCTGGCCGCAACACCGCAGGATGGCTTCAGGCCCTAATCTGGTTCCGGCACGGCACGCTGAGCCTTTGGTTATTTCCTCTTCCTGGTGGGAAATGAGAGTTAAATTTGCCCGTCCAGACACCTCCAGCTAGTCTCTCATTGGTTCTCGCTATTCCTGTTCATCTTCCGCAGAAATTGCAAACTGGGCCAAACAGGAGGTTAAAGGGACTGACTCTCCAAGTCGGGAGAGTGTTAGTAAAGCGTCTGGAATGTTGCACCCGAGTACCAGGGTACGAAAACTGAGACATATTTGAACACGTCTCCCGATCACATGGTTGATCATACTCTAGGTTCCACATGCATGTTTTAGCTGAAGGAAGAATACCTTAAACCTGGGTAGTTGAAACCCGTGGAATGGGTACCATGCAATATGACTTCAAAGGGTCTTCATTTGCTCACCGAACCTCTCCAATCCTATCACTGCTGCGTTTATGTCCCTGTACACATGCTTGATTCTCTTTCGGAGACATAGCAATCCATAGGTTTTAAGATACTTAAGAGTCAGGTACATTCTTAGGCGTTTAATATGCGGTGTTGAGTCCATTTCGTTGAGCAAGGAGTAGCTCTTGTCTATTCCATATTTGGCTTAAGGAACTTTATCTGTGCTCATTTCAATCTCTGGTTTTATGCAGCACCCCAACTCACCTTTACCCTTAAACAAGCATAAGTTGGTTTTCTAAATTTGAGACCCTGTTCTGTTCTGTAATTCAGTTCCTGTGTAGCCAAGTTTACATTCCGTGTATTACTGATATCTTATGATGTTTCTTTTTCTGTGTGACTTATTTCAGTTAGAATCATCGTACCTGAATCCACTCATTGTGCTGCTACGGGCCTGATGACATAGATTTCACTGCTGAGTGATACTGCATTGTACGTAAGTACCACAAGTTCTTTATCCATTTTTCACTTTCTGTGATATTGAACTTGTACGGTAAATGAGGTTCTTGTAAACAGAGGCGTCCCAAACATTGGGGTGGCTGTATCTTTTTGATTTTAATTTCCCTAAGCTATAGGACCATAAGTGGAAGTGCCCTAGGCTCTGTTGCTTTGTTTTTTAGATGTTTCAGGAAACACCATACACTTCTCCCGAGTGTCTGTTGGCAATTTACATCCCGCCCATCAGCATAACAAGGCTCCCAGTTCTCCATGGCCTGTCCTGCCTTTCTGGATTTTACACTTTTTTCAGATGGCCCTTTTGACCGGGGGGCAGTGAGACTTCATTGTAGTGCAGATTTCCTTTGCAAGCTTGCTTGGTTGGCCAAAAAGGGCGTATGCGTTTTTTCCTGAATATATTCAGGAAAAAACGCATACGCCCTTTTTGGCCAAGTGCATCATTGTGGACGTTCTGCCTCTTTTCCTATGCTTTCAATGCAATTCCAGTCTACCTCCTGAAATCGGTTTCCTGCAATTCTGCCCCGCTTTCAAGTCCTCTTGGCAGCCTTACTTCAGTATATTTTTGGACGATAGCTGTCATTTATAACTCTGCAGGTTTGTGAATTACAGTGCCCCTGAGCTCCTTTCTTCAACTCGCTTTCTTGTGAGCTGGCCGCAACACCGCAGGATGGCTTCAGGCCCTAATCTGGTTCCGGCACGGCACGCTGAGCCTTTGGTTATTTCCTCTTCCTGGTGGGAAATGAGAGTTAAATTTGCCCGTCCAGACACCTCCAGCTAGTCTCTCCTTGGTTCTCGCTATTCCTGTTCATCTTCCGCAGAAATTGCAAACTGGGCCAAACAGGAGGTTAAAGGGACTGACTCTCCAAGTCGGGAGAGTGTTAGTAAAGCGTCTGGAATGTTGCACCCGAGTACCAGGGTACGAAAACTGAGACATATTTGAACACGTCTCCCGATCACATGGTTGATCATACTCTAGGTTCCACATGCATGTTTTAGCTGAAGGAAGAATACCTTAAACCTGGGTAGTTGAAACCCGTGGAATGGGTACCATGCAATATGACTTCAAAGGGTCTTCATTTGCTCACCGAACCTCTCCAATCCTATCACTGCTGCGTTTATGTCCCTGTACACATGCTTGATTCTCTTTCGGAGACATAGCAATCCATAGGTTTTAAGATACTTACGAGTCAGGTACATTCTTAGGCGTTTAATATGCGGTTTTGAGTCCATTTCGTTGAGCAAGGAGTAGCTCTTGTCTATTCCATATTTGGCTTAAGGAACTTTATCTGTGCTCATTTCAATCTCTGGTTTTATGCAGCACCCCAACTCACCTTTACCCTTAAACAAGCATAAGTTGGTTTTCTAAATTTGAGACCCTGTTCTGTTCTGTAATTCAGTTCCTGTGTAGCCAAGTTTACATTCCGTGTATTACTGATATCTTATGATGTTTCTTTTTCTGTGTGACTTATTTCAGTTAGAATCATCGTACCTGAATCCACTCATTGTGCTGCTACGGGCCTGATGACATAGATTTCACTGCTGAGTGATACTGCATTGTACGTAAGTACCACAAGTTCTTTATCCATTTTTCACTTTCTGTGATATTGAACTTGTACGGTAAACGAGGTTCTTGTAAACAGAGGCGTCCCAAACATTGGGGTGGCTGTATCTTTTTGATTTTAATTTCCCTAAGCTATAGGACCATAAGTGGAAGTGCCCTAGGCTCTGTTGCTTTGTTTTTTAGATGTTTCAGGAAACACCATACACTTCTCCCGAGTGTCTGTTGGCAGTTTACATCCCGCCCATCAGCATAACAAGGCTCCCAGTTCTCCATGGCCTGTCCTGCCTTTCTGGATTTTACACTTTTTTCAGATGGCCCTTTTGACCGGGGGGGGGGGGAAGTGAGACTTCATTGTAGTGCAGATTTCCTTTGCAAGCTTGCTTGGTTGGCCAAAAAGGGCGTATGCGTTTTTTCCTGAATATATTCAGGAAAAAACGCATACGCCCTTTTTGGCCAAGTGCATCATTGTGGACGTTCTGCCTCTTTTCCTATGCTTTCAATGCAATTCCAGTCTACCTCCTGAAATCGGTTTCCTGCAATTCTGCCCCGCTTTCAAGTCCTCTTGGCAGCCTTACTTCAGTATATTTTTGGACGATAGCTGTCATTTATAACTCTGCAGGTTTGTGAATTACAGTGCCCCTGAGCTCCTTTCTTCAACTCGCTTTCTTGTGAGCTGGCCGCAACACCGCAGGATGGCTTCAGGCCCTAATCTGGTTCCGGCACGGCATGCTGAGCCTTTGGTTATTTCCTCTTCCTGGTGGGAAATGAGAGTTAAATTTGCCCGTCCAGACACCTCCAGCTAGTCTCTCATTGGTTCTCGCTATTCCTGTTCATCTTCCGCAGAAATTGCAAACTGGGCCAAACAGGAGGTTAAAGGGACTGACTCTCCAAGTCGGGAGAGTGTTAGTAAAGCGTCTGGAATGTTGCACCCGAGTACCAGGGTACGAAAACTGAGACATATTTGAACACGTCTCCCGATCACATGGTTGATCATACTCTAGGTTCCACATGCATGTTTTAGCTGAAGGAAGAATACCTTAAACCTGGGTAGTTGAAACCTGTGGAATGGGTACCATGCAATATGACTTCAAAGGGTCTTCATTTGCTCACCGAACCTCTCCAATCCTATCACTGCTGCGTTTATGTCCCTGTACACATGCTTGATTCTCTTTCGGAGACATAGCAATCCATAGGTTTTAAGATACTTAAGAGTCAGGTACATTCTTAGGCGTTTAATATGCGGTGTTGAGTCCATTTCGTTGAGCAAGGAGTAGCTCTTGTCTATTCCATATTTGGCTTAAGGAAGTTTATCTGTGCTCATTTCAATCTCTGGTTTTATGCAGCACCCCAACTCACCTTTACCCTTAAACAAGCATAAGTTGGTTTTCTAAATTTGAGACCCTGTTCTGTTCTGTAATTCAGTTCCTGTGTAGCCAAGTTTACATTCCGTGTATTACTGATATCTTATGATGTTTCTTTTTCTGTGTGACTTATTTCAGTTAGAATCATCGTACCTGAATCCACTCATTGTGCTGCTACGGGCCTGATGACATAGATTTCACTGCTGAGTGATACTGCATTGTACGTAAGTACCACAAGTTCTTTATCCATTTTTCACTTTCTGTGATATTGAACTTGTACGGTAAACGAGGTTCTTGTAAACAGAGGCGTCCCAAACATTGGGGTGGCTGTATCTTTTTGATTTTAATTTCCCTAAGCTATAGGACCATAAGTGGAAGTGCCCTAGGCTCTGTTGCTTTGTTTTTTAGATGTTTCAGGAAACACCATACACTTCTCCCCAGTGTCTGTTGGCAATTTACATCCCGCCCATCAGCATAACAAGGCTCCCAGTTCTCCATGGCCTGTCCTGCCTTTCTGGATTTTACACTTTTTTCAGATGGCCCTTTTGACCGGGGGGCAGTGAGACTTCATTGTAGTGCAGATTTCCTTTGCAAGCTTGCTTGGTTGGCCAAAAAGGGCGTATGCGTTTTTTCCTGAATATATTCAGGAAAAAACGCATACGCCCTTTTTGGCCAAGTGCATCATTGTGGACGTTCTGCCTCTTTTCCTATGCTTTCAATGCAATTCCAGTCTACCTCCTGAAATCGGTTTCCTGCAATTCTGCCCCGCTTTCAAGTCCTCTTGGCAGCCTTACTTCAGTATATTTTTGGACTTTAGTTGTCATTTATAACTCTGCAGGTTTGTGAATTACAGTGCCCCTGAGCTCCTTTCTTCAACTCGCTTTCTTGTGAGCTGGCCGCAACACCGCAGGATGGCTTCAGGCCCTAATCTGGTTCCGGCACGGCACGCTGAGCCTTTGGTTCTTTCCTCTTCCTGGTGGGAAATGGGAGTTAAATTTGCCCGTCCAGACACCTCCAGCTAGTCTCTCATTGGTTCTCGCTATTCCTGTTCATCTTCCGCAGAAATTGCAAACTGGGCCAAACAGGAGGTTAAAGGCACTGACTCTCCAAGTCGGGAGAGTGTTAGTAAAGCGTCTGGAATGTTGCACCCGAGTACCAGGGTACGAAAACTGAGACATATTTGAACACGTCTCCCGATCACATGGTTGATCATACTCTAGGTTCCACATGCATGTTTTAGCTGAAGGAAGAATACCTTAAACCTGGGTAGTTGAAACCCGTGGAATGGGTACCATGCAATATGACTTCAAAGGGTCTTCATTTGCTCACCGAACCTCTCCAATCCTATCACTGCTGCGTTTATGTCCCTGTACACATGCTTGATTCTCTTTCGGAGACATAGCAATCCATAGGTTTTAAGATACTTACGAGTCAGGTACATTCTTAGGCGTTTAATATGCGGTGTTGAGTCCATTTCGTTGAGCAAGGAGTAGCTCTTGTCTATTCCATATTTGGCTTAAGGAACTTTATCTGTGCTCATTTCAATCTCTGGTTTTATGCAGCACCCCAACTCACCTTTCCCCTTAAGCAAGCATAAGTTGGTTTTCTAAATTTGAGACCCTGTTCTGTTCTGTAATTCAGTTCCTGTGTAGCCAAGTTTACATTCCGTGTATTACTGATATCTTATGATGTTTCTTTTTCTGTGTGACTTATTTCAGTTAGAATCATCGTACCTGAATCCACTCATTGTGCTGCTACGGGCCTGATGACATAGATTTCACTGCTGAGTGATACTGCATTGTACGTAAGTACCACAAGTTCTTTATCCATTTTTCACTTTCTGTGATATTGAACTTGTACGGTAAACGAGGTTCTTGTAAACAGAGGCGTCCCAAACATTGGGGTGGCTGTATCTTTTTGATTTTAATTTCCCTAAGCTATAGGACCATAAGTGGAAGTGCCCTAGGCTCTGTTGCTTTGTTTTTTAGATGTTTCAGGAAACACCATACACTTCTCCCCAGTGTCTGTTGGCAATTTACATCCCGCCCATCAGCATAACAAGGCTCCCAGTTCTCCATGGCCTGTCCTGCCTTTCTGGATTTTACACTTTTTTCAGATGGCCCTTTTGACCGGGGGGGGGGAAGTGAGACTTCATTGTAGTGCAGATTTCCTTTGCAAGCTTGCTTGGTTGGCCAAAAAGGGCGTATGCGTTTTTTCCTGAATATATTCAGGAAAAAACGCATACGCCCTTTTTGGCCAAGTGCATCATTGTGGACGTTCTGCCTCTTTTCCTATGCTTTCAATGCAATTCCAGTCTACCTCCTGAAATCGGTTTCCTGCAATTCTGCCCCGCTTTCAAGTCCTCTTGGCAGCCTTACTTCAGTATATTTTTGGACGATAGTTGTCATTTATAACTCTGCAGGTTTGTGAATTACAGTGCCCCTGAGCTCCTTTCTTCAACTCGCTTTCTTGTGAGCTGGCCGCAACACCGCAGGATGGCTTCAGGCCCTAATCTGGTTCCGGCACGGCACGCTGAGCCTTTGGTTATTTCCTCTTCCTGGTGGGAAATGAGAGTTAAATTTGCCCGTCCAGACACCTCCAGCTAGTCTCTCATTGGTTCTCGCTATTCCTGTTCATCTTCCGCAGAAATTGCAAACTGAGCCAAACAGGAGGTTAAAGGGACTGACTCTCCAAGTCGGGAGAGTGTTAGTAAAGCGTCTGGAATGTTGCACCCGAGTACCAGGGTACGAAAACTGAGACATATTTGAACACGACTCCCGATCACATGGTTGATCATACTCTAGGTTCCACATGCATGTTTTAGCTGAAGGAAGAATACCTTAAACCTGGGTAGTTGAAACCCGTGGAATGGGTACCATGCAATATGACTTCAAAGGGTCTTCATTTGCTCACCGAACCTCTCCAATCCTATCACTGCTGCGTTTATGTCCCTGTACACATGCTTGATTCTCTTTCGGAGACATAGCAATCCATAGGTTTTAAGATACTTACGAGTCAGGTACATTCTTAGGCGTTTAATATGCGGTGTTGAGTCCATTTCGTTGAGCAAGGAGTAGCTCTTGTCTATTCCATATTTGGCTTAAGGAACTTTATCTGTGCTCATTTCAATCTCTGGTTTTATGCAGCACCCCAACTCACCTTTACCCTTAAACAAGCATAAGTTGGTTTTCTAAATTTGAGACCCTGTTCTGTTCTGTAATTCAGTTCCTGTGTAGCCAAGTTTACATTTCGTGTATTACTGATATCTTATGATGTTTCTTTTTCTGTGTGACTTATTTCAGTTAGAATCATCGTACCTGAATCCACTCATTGTGCTGCTACGGGCCTGATGACATAGATTTCACTGCTGAGTGATACTGCATTGTATGTAAGTACCACAAGTTCTTTATCCATTTTTCACTTTCTGCGATGTTGAACTTGTACTGTAAACGAGGTTCTTGTAAACAGAGGCGTCCCAAACTTTGGGGTGGCTGTGTCTTTTTGATTTTAATTTCCCTAAGCTATAGGACCATAAGTGGAAGTGCCCTAGGCTCTGTTGCTTTGTTTTTTAGATGTTTCAGGAAACACCATACACTTCTCCCTAGTGTCTGTTGGCAATTTACATCCCACCCATCAGCATAACAAGGCTCCCAGTTCTCCATGGACTGTCCTGCCTTTCTGGATTTTACACTTTTTTCAGATGGCCCTTTTGACCGGGGGGAAGTGAGACTTCATTGTAGTGCAGATTTCCTTTGCAAGCTTGCTTGGTTGGCCAAAAAGGGCGTATGCGTTTTTTCCTGAATATATTCAGAAAAAAACGCATACGCCCTTTTTGGCCAAGTGCATCATTGTGGACGTTCTGCCTCTTTTCCTATGCTTTCAATACAATTGCAGTCTACCTCCTGAAATCGGTTTTCCTGCAAGTCTGCCCCGCTTTCAAGTCTTCTTGGCAGCCTTACTTCAGTATATTTTTGGACGATAGCTGTCATTTATAACTCTGCAGGTTTGTGAATTACAGTGCCCCTGAGCTCCTTTCTTCAACTCGCTTTCTTGTGAGCTGGCCGCAACACCGCAGGATGGCTTCAGGCCCTAATCTGGTTCCGGCATGGCACGCTGAGCCTTTGGTTAATTCCTCTTCCTGGTGGGAAATGAGAGTTAAATTTGCCCGTTCAGACACCTCCAGCTAGCCTCTCATTGGTTCTCCCTATTCCTGTTCATCTTCCGCAGAAATTGCAAACTGGGCCAAAGAGGAGGTTAAAGGCACTGACTCTCCACGTCGGGAGAGTGTTAGTAAAGCGTCTGGAATGTTGCACCCGAGTACCAGGGTACGAAAACTGAGACATATTTGAACACGTCTCCCGATCACATGGTTGATCATACTCTAGGTTCCACATGCATGTTTTAGCTGAAGGAAGAATACCTTAAACCTGGGTAGTTGAAACCCGTGGAATGGGTACCATGCAATATGACTTCAAAGGGTCTTCATTTGCTCACCGAACCTCTCCAATCCTATCACTGCTGCGTTTATATCCCTGTACACATGCTTGATTCTCTTTCGGAGACATAGCAATCCATAGGTTTTAAGATACTTAAGAGTCAGGTACATTCTTAGGCGTTTAATATGCGGTGTTGAGTCCATTTCGTTGAGCAAGGAGTAGCTCTTGTCTATTCCATATTTGGCTTAAGGAACTTTATCTGTGCTCATTTCAATCTCTGGTTTTATGCAGCACCCCAACTCACCTTTACCCTTAAACAAGCATAAGTTGGTTTTCTAAATTTGAGACCCTGTTCTGTTCTGTAATTCAGTTCCTGTGTAGCCAAGTTTACATTCCGTGTATTACTGATATCTTATGATGTTTCTTTTTCTGTTTGACTTATTTCAGTTAGAATCATCGTACCTGAATCCACTCATTGTGCTGCTACGGGCCTGATGACATAGATTTCACTGCTGAGTGATACTGCATTGTACGTAAGTACCACAAGTTCTTTATCCATTTTTCACTTTCTGTGATATTGAACTTGTACGGTAAACGAGGTTCTTGTAAACAGAGGCGTCCCAAACATTGGGGTGGCTGTATCTTTTTGATTTTAATTTCCCTAAGCTATAGGACCATAAGTGGAAGTGCCCTAGGCTCTGTTGCTTTGTTTTTTAGATGTTTCAGGAAACACCATACACTTCTCCCGAGTGTCTGTTGGCAGTTTACATCCCGCCCATCAGCATAACAAGGCTCCCAGTTCTCCATGGCCTGTCCTGCCTTTCTGGATTTTACACTTTTTTCAGATGGCCCTTTTGACCGGGGGGAAGTGAGACTTCATTGTAGTGCAGATTTCCTTTGCAAGCTTGCTTGGTTGGCCAAAAAGGGCGTATGCGTTTTTTCCTGAATATATTCAGGAAAAAACGCATACGCCCTTTTTGGCCAAGTGCATCATTGTGGACGTTCTGCCTCTTTTCCTATGCTTTCAATGCAATTCCAGTCTACCTCCTGAAATCGGTTTCCTGCAATTCTGCCCCGCTTTCAAGTCCTCTTGGCAGCCTTACTTCAGTATATTTTTGGACGATAGTTGTCATTTATAACTCTGCAGGTTTGTGAATTACAGTGCCCCTGAGCTCCTTTCTTCAACTCGTTTTCTTGTGAGCTGGCCGCAACACCGCAGGATGGCTTCAGGCCCTAATCTGGTTCCGGCACGGCACGCTGAGCCTTTGGTTATTTCCTCTTCCTGGTGGGAAATGAGAGTTAAATTTGCCCGTCCAGACACCTCCAGCTAGTCTCTCATTGGTTCTCGCTATTCCTGTTCATCTTCCGCAGAAATTGCAAACTGGGCCAAACAGGAGGTTAAAGGGACTGACTCTCCAAGTCGGGAGAGTGTTAGTAAAGCATCGGGAATGTTGCACCCGAGTACCAGGGTACGAAAACTGAGACATATTTGAACACGTCTCCCGATCACATGGTTGATCATACTCTAGGTTCCACATACATGTTTTAGCTGAAGGAAGAATACCTTAAACCTGGGTAGTTGAAACCCGTGGAATGGGTACCATGCAATATGACTTCAAAGGGTCTTCATTTGCTCACCGAACCTCTCCAATCCTATCACTGCTGCGTTTATGCCCCTGTACACACGCTTGATTCTCTTTTGGAGACATAGCAACCCATAGGTTTTAAGATACTTACTAGTCAGGTACATTCTTAGTTGTTTAATATGGGGTGTTGAGTCATTTCGTTGAGCAAGGAGTAGCTCTTGTCTATTCCATATTTGGCTTAAGGAACTTTATCTGTGCTCATTTCAATCTTGGTTTTATGCAGCACCCTAACTCACATTTCCCCTTAAGCAAGCATAAGTTGGTTTTCTCAATTTGAGACCCTGTTCTGTTCTGTAATTCAGTTCCTGTGTAGCCAAGTTTACATTCCATTTATTACTGATAGCTTATGATGTTTCTTTTTCTGTGTGACTTATTTCAGTTAGAATCATCATACCTGAATCCACTCATTGTGCTGCTAAGGGCCTGATGACATAGATTTCATTGCTGAGTGATATTGCTTTGTAAGTAAATACCACAACTTCTTTATCCATTTTTCACTTTCTGCGATGTTGAACTTGTACTGTAAACGAGGTTCTTGTAAACAGAGGCGTCCCAAACTTTGGGGTGGCTGTGTCTTTTTGATTTTAATTTCCCTAAGCTATAGGACCATAAGTGGAAGTGCCCTAGGCTCTGTTGCTTTGTTTTTAAGATGTTTCAGGAAACACCATACACTTCTCCCGAGTGTCTGTTGGCAATTTACATCCCGCCCATCAGCATAACAAGGCTCCCAGTTCTCCATGGCCTGTCCTGCCTTTCTGGATTTTACACTTTTTTCAGATGGCCCTTTTGACCGGGGGGAAGTGAGACTTCATTGTAGTGCAGATTTCCTTTGCAAGCTTGCTTGGTTGGCCAAAAAGGGCGTATGCGTTTTTTCCTGAATATATTCAGAAAACAACGCATACGCCCTTTTTGGCCAAGTGCATCATTGTGGACGTTCTGCCTCTTTTCCTATGCTTTCCTTGCAATTGCAGTCTACCTCCTGAAATCGGTTTTCCTGCAAGTCTGCCCCGCTTTCATGTCTTCTTGGCAGCCTTACTTCAGTATATTTTTGGACGATAGCTGTCATTTATAACTCTGCAGGTTTGTGAATTACAGTGCCCTTGAGCTCCTTTCTTCAACTCGCTTTCTTGTGAGCTGGCCGCAACACCGCAGGATGGCTTCAGGCCCTAATCTGGTTCCGGCATGGCACGCTGAGCCTTTGGTTAATTCCTCTTCCTGGTGGGAAATGAGAGTTAAATTTGCCCGTTCAGACACCTCCAGCTAGTCTCTCATTGGTTCTCCCTATTCCTGTTCATCTTCCGCAGAAATTGCAGACTGGGCCAAACAGGAGGTTAAAGGCACTGACTCTCCACGTCGGGAGAGTGTTAGTAAAGCGTCTGGAATGTTGCACCCGAGTACCAGGGTAACGAAACTGAGACATATTTGTACACGTCTCCCGATCACACGGTTGATCATACTCTGGGTTCCACATGCATGTTTTAGCTGAAGAAAGAATACCTTAAACCTAGAGAGTTGAGACCCGTGGAATGGGTACCATGCAATATGTCTTCAAAGGGTCTTCATTTGCTCACCGAACCTCTCCAATCCTATCACTGCTGCGTTTATACCCCTGTACACACGCTTGATTCTCTTTTGGAGACATAGCAACCCATAGGTTTTAAGATACTTACTAGTCAGGTACATTCTTAGGCGTTTAATATGGGGTGTTGGGTCCATTTCGTTGAGCAAGGAGTAGCTCTTGTCTATTACATATTTGGCTTAAGGAACTTTATCTGTGCTCATTTCAATCTCTGGTTTTATGCAGCACCCCAACTCACCTTTACCCTTAAACAAGCATAAGTTGCTATTCTAAATTTGAGACCCTGTTCTGTTCTGTAATTCAGTTCCTGTGTAGCCAAGTTTACATTCCATTTATTACTGATAGCTTATGATGTTTCTTTTTCTGTGTGACTTATTTCAGTTAGAATCATCGTAGCTAACTCCACTCATTATGCTGCTACAGGCCTGATGACATAGATTTCATTGCTGAGTGATACTGCATTGTACGTGAGTTCCACAACTTATTTATCCATTTTTCACTTTCTGTGATATTGAACTTGTACTGTAAACGAGGTTGTGGTAAACAGAGCCGTCCCAAACTTTGGGGTGGCTGTGTCTTTTTGATTTTAATTTCCCTAAGCTATAGGACCATAAGTGGAAGTGCCCTAGGCTCTGTTGCTTTGTTTTTTAGATGTTTCAGGAAACACCATACACTTCTCCCGAATGGCTCTTGGCAATTTACATCCTGCCCATCAGCATAACAAGGTTCCCAGTTCTCCATGGCCTGTCCTGCCTTTCTGGATTTTACACTTTTTTCAGATGGCCCTTTTGACCGGGGGGAAGTGAGACTTCATTGTAGTGCAGATTTCCTTTGCAAGCTTGCTTGGTTGGCCAAAAAGGGCGTATGCGTTTTTTCCTGAATATATTCAGGAAAAAACGCATAAACGCTTTTTGGCCAAGTGCATTCTTGTGGACCTTCTACCTCTTTTCCTATGCTTTCAATGCAATTCCAGTCTACATCCTGAAATCGGTTTCCTGCAATTCTGCCCCTCTTTCAACTCCTTTTGGCAGCCTTACTTCAGTATATTTTTGGACGATAGCTGTCATTTATAACTCTGCAGGTTTGTGAATTACAGTGCCCCTGAGCTCCTTTCTTCAACTCGCTTTCTTGTGACCTGGCCGCAACACCGCAGGATGGCTTCAGGCCCTAATCTGGTTCCGGCACAGCACGCTGAGCCTTTGGTTAACTCCTCTTCCTGGTGGGAAATGAGAGTTAAATTTGCCCGTCCAGACACCTCCAGCTAGTCTCTCATTGGTTCTCGCTATTCCTGTTCATCTTCCGCAGAAATTGCAAACTGGGCCAAACAGGAGGTTAAAGGGACTGACTCTCCAAGTCGGGAGAGTGTTAGTAAAGCGTCTGGAATGTTGCACCCGAGTACCAGGGTACGAAAACTGAGACATATTTGAACACGTCCCCCGATCACATGGTTGATCATACTCTAGGTTCCACATGCATGTTTTAGCTGAAGGAAGAATACCTTAAACCTGGGTAGTTGAAACCCGTGGAATGGGTACCATGCAATATGACTTCAAAGGGTCTTCATTTGCTCACCGAACCTCTCCAATCCTATCACTGCTGCGTTTATGCCCCTGTACACACGCTTGATTGTCTTTCAGACATAGCCATCCGTACGTTTTAAGATTCTTACTAGTCAGGTATATTCTTAGGCGTTTAATATGGGGTGTTGAGTCCATTTCGTTGAGCAAGGAGTAGCTCTTGTCTATTCCATATTTGGCTTAAGGAACTTTATCTGTGCTCATTTCAATCTCTGGTTTTATGCAGCACCCCAACTCACCTTTACCCTTAAGCAAGCATAAGTTGGTTTTCTAAATTGGAGACCCTGTTCTGTTCTGTAATTCAGTTCCTGAGTAGCCAAGTTTACATTCCGTGTATTACTGATATCTTATGATGTTTCTTTTTCTGTGTGACTTATTTCAGTTAGAATCATCATACCTGAATCCACTCATTGTGCTGCTAAGGGCCTGATGACATAGATTTCATTGCTGAGTGATATTTCATTGTACGTAAGTACCACAACTTCTTTATCCATTTTTCACTTTCTGCGATATTGAACTTGTACCGTAAACGAGGTTCTTGTAAACAGAGCCGTCCCAAACTTTGGGGTGGCTGTGTCTTTTTAATTTTAATTTCCCTAATCTATAGGACCATAAGTGGAAGTGCCCTAGGCTCTGTTGCTTTGTTTTTTAGATGTTTCAGGAAACACCATACACTTCTCCAGAGTGGCTGTTGGCAATTTACATCCCTCCCATCAGCATAAGAAGGCTCCAGTTCTCCATGCCCTGTCGTGCCTTTATGGATTTTACACTTTTTTCAGATGGCCCTTTTGACCAGGTGGAAGTGAGACTTCATTGTAGTGCACATTTCCTTTGCAAGCTTGCTTGGTTGGCCAAAAAGTGTGTATGCGTTTTTTCCTGAATATATTCAGGAAAAAACACATACGCCCTTTTTCGCCAAGTGCATCATTGTCGAGGTTCTGACTCTCTTCATATGTTTTCAATGCAATTCCAGTCTACCTCCTGAAATCGGTTTCCTGCAATTCTGCCTTGCTTTCTATGTCTCTTCATAGCCTTACCTCAATATATTTTTTGAAAATAGTTGGCCTTTATAACTCTGCAGGTTTTTGAATTGCGGTGGCCCTTAGCCCCACTTTTCAGCTCTTATTTTTGTGGTCTTGCCCCATAACCACAGGATTCCTTGAAGCCCTATTTTTCTTCTGGGGCACCTTGCTGTGCCTTTGGTTAATTCTTCTTACTGATGTGGCATTAGAGTGACATGTGCCCATTGAAACCGCTACAGCTTGTTTCTCACTGGTTCCCCCTATTCCCATTCATCCTCCACACTAACTGCAGACTGTGCGATACCAGAACTTAAAGGCATTGACTCCATGTGGGGATGTTGTTAGTAAAGCGGCTGGAATGTCGATCCGCAGCCCCAGGAGAGGAAAAATGAGGTGCGTTTTAGAAACCTTTCCCGATCATATGGTATACCAGTCGCTGGGTTTCCCAAGCATGGTTTAGCTGTAGGAAGATTCCCTTCAACCTGGAGTGTTGGGACCCTTGGACTGAGTAGCATGAAGTATTGCATTAAACTTTCGGCAGTTGCTCACCAAAGCTCACCAATCCTCTCAGCCCCAAGTGTCCAGCCTTATGTCTTATCCAGCTGTGGGTTTATATGTGGTCAATCCAGGTTGCAATCCAGGTTGCATCACAGCCCCTGAGCGAATTTTGTAAGAATTTTTCTCTTTCATTGTTTCAGCGTTTTCTTTTTAAAATTTATTTCTATAATGGGGTTTAGCTCATTTTCACTGCTGTGTTTGTGCCGCTCTGCACACACTTGATTCCCTTACGGAGATATATCAATACATGGGTTTTAAGATTCTTATTACTCAGATATATTTCTCTGCGGTGTATAGGGTGTGTTGAGGCCAGTTCATTGAGCAAGGTGTAGATCTTGTCTAATACCTATTTGGTTTATTGAACGGTATCTGTGCTAATTTCAAACTCTGGTTTTATGCATCACCCCACCTCTCCTTTCCCCTTAAGCTGACATAAGTGTGTTTTCTAAATGTGAGACACTGTTCTGTTCTGTAATTCATTTCTTGTGCAGCCATATTTACCCTCCCTCTATAAGTGATATCTTATGATATGTTTCTTTTTCTGTTTGACTTATTTCAAGTAGTATTATCGGACCTAAATCCACTCTTTATCTTTCTACTAGCCTTATTACATTGATTTCATGGTGAAGAGATATTCCATTGTACATAAGTACCACATCTTCTTTATCCATTGTTCTCTTTGCTGGGATATTTAAGGTGTATTGAAGTTGAGGTTCTTGTAAACAGAGTAGCCCTAAACTGTGGTGTGCTTGTGTCTTGTTGATTTTTAGACTTCCCTAGATATACTCCCATGATTGGAAGTGTCCTATGCTCTGTAGCTCTGTTTTTTAGATGATTTAGGAACCACCATACACTTCTCCAGAGTGGCTCTTGGCAGTTCACACACTGCCCATCAGCGTATAAAGGCTCCCTGTTCTCCATGGCCTGTCCTGCATTTCTGGATTTTACACTTTTTTAGGATGGCCCTTTTGACCGGTGGGAAGTGAGACTTCTTTGTTGTGCACATTTGCATTGCTTACTTGCTTCATTGCCCATAAAGTGTGTATGCGTTTTTTCCTGGATATAATCAGGAAAAAACGCATACGCCCTTTTGGGCCAACTGCATCATTGTCGAAATTCTGCCGCTTTTCATGTGCATTAAAGACGAGTCCAATCTATCTCTTGAAATCTGTTTCTTGCAATTCTGTCTTGCATTCAGATCCTCTTCTTTGCCTTACCTCAACATATTTTTGGACGTTAGTTTTCATTTATAACTCTGCAGGTTTGTGAATTGCAGTGACCCTGAGCTCCATTTTTTAAGTTGCTCTTTTGTGAGCTGGCCTCAAACCCACAGGATTGCTTCAGGCCCTATTTTGGCTCTGGCGAGGCAGGCTGAGCCTTTCTTTAATTCTTATTCTTAATGGGAAATTAGAGTGATATGTGCCCGTCCAAACCCCTACAACTATTCTCTCATTGGTTCCCCCTCTTCCCGTTCATCCTCCTCACAATTTGCAAAATGTGTGAAACAGAAGTTTAAATGTGCTGATTCTCCAAGTGGGGAGATTCTAAGTAACATGGCTGGAATGGTGAACAGGAGCACCAGGAGAGGATAAATGAGGTGCATTTTAGACACATCTCCCGATCACATGGTGTACAGTCCTCTGGGTTTTCCATGCATGTTTTAGCTGTAGGAAGATCCCTTGAACCTGCAGATTTGGGACCCATTGAATGGGTACCAGGTAGTATTACTTTAAAGGGTGTGCATTTCCTCACCCAACCTCACATTTCTCTTAGCGCAAACAGTTTCCAGCCTTATGTCTCATCCTGCTGTGGGTCTAGATGTGTTCAATCCATGTTGCATCACCGTCCCTGAGGAAAAGTTGTAAGAGGTTTTCTCTGTCTCTCTGTCGTTTATTTTTTTCAATTTATTACTATATTGGTTACAGCTGATTTTCAAAGCTCTGTTTCTTGCTGCTGTACATCCACTTGATTCACGTACAGAGAGTCATCAATAAATTCTTTTTCAGATTCTTACCAGTCGTATATATTCTTTTCCGGTGACTTGAGTGTGCTGAGTGCAGTTCTTTTAGCTACCGTGTAGGCCTTGTTGATTATCAGTTTGGTATTTGGAATGGTATCTTTGCTAATTTCAACCTCCTGGATGATGCCTCACCCCTCCCCACCTTTCCCGTTTAGCAGCCTTATGCGTGTTTTCTACATATTTGACTATGTTTTTGTTTTGTAATTTATTTCATGTGTAGCCATTTTGGATTCCACCTTTAAGTGATATCTTATGATATGTGTCTTTTTCTTTTTGAATTCTGTCACTTAGAATGATCATACGTAACTCCTCCGGAGTTGTTACAACTGGCCATATTTCATTGATTTCCAGGCTGAATAATATTCCACTCTACCTAAGTACCACATCTCTATCCATTTTTTCCCTCCAGAGACATTTAAGTTATATCCTAGTCGAGGATCTTTTAAACAGAGAGGGGGTAAACATTGGGGTGCCTGTGTCCTCTCGATTTTTGTTTTTCCCAAGATATACGCCCATGAGTGCAAGTGCCCTATGCTCTGTAGCTCATTTTTTAGATGCTTTAGTAAACACAATACACTTCTCCAGAATGGCCGTTGGCAATATACATTTCCACTATAAGTCTCACAGGGCTCCCTCTTCTCGTTGCCCTGTCCTGCATTTCTGTTGTTTACGCTTTATGAGGATGGCTCTTCTGACTGATGCGAAGTGATATCTTTTGTAGTATTGACTTCCAGTGCCCACCTGTTTGGTTGGCTAAAAAAGTGTATGCCCTTTTCTTGAATATATACAGAAAAAAACGCATACACCCTTTTTGGCCAACCGCAATGTTGGCAATGTTGGCAATGTTCAGCTCCTTTTCTTGTGCTTAATGACGAGTCCTTTCTACCTCCTCAAATCCCTTTCCTGCCATTCTCCCTTGCTTACAAGTCCTTTTCTCTGACTTTCCTCAAGACATTTTTCAGTGATGGATATTTTCAACTCTGCAGTTTTGTGAATTTTACTGCCCCTGAGTTCCATTGTTCAACTTGTGTTTATGGGAACTGGCCACAAAGCAGTGGGATTTCCTCAAGCCCTATACTGTTTCCATGGGCAACCCTAGCCTTTGGTCAATTCGTCTTCCTGATTGGAAATTAGAGTGACATGTGCCTGTCTGAACATCTAGGACTTGTCTCTCATTGTTCCTCATCCTTCCGCTTCATCCTCTGGACAAATTCCAAACTGTACGCAACAGGATGTTGACAGTGCTGACATCTCCAAGTGGGGAGACTGTTAGTAAAGACGCTGGAGGGGTGAACCCGAGCACCAGGAGATGAGGAGATGAGATGCCTTTTCCAAACTCTTCCCGATCAGACGGTATACCATCCTCTGGGTGTGACAGACATGTTTTAGCAGTAGGAAGAGTCCCATTCATGTAAGGAGAACACCAGGGCTTTTTCAAAATCAGTGTCTCCCCGAAACCCAAACTGGGGAAGTTTTTAAGCTACGGCTACACATATGTTCATTAAGGGCCTTGGGAAGTAGGCAGAGTCCAAACTTTAGATGATTGAAGTCTTCAGGGTCAGAAGCACTCACCACCAGCTTCCCTTAGGCTACACTTTAACTATCATTGATAGATGATGTCAATAAAAATATCTATTCTTTTTCAGATTATTTCCCCTTATAGGTTATTGCAAAATGTTGAGTGTAGTTCCCTGTGCTATACAGTAGTTCCTTGTTGATGATCTATTTTATACATAGCAGTGTGTATGTGTTAATTCCAAACTGTTAATTTATCCCTCCTCCCACCTTTCCCCTTTGGTAATAATAAATTATAAGATTTTATACTTCTCAGAAATGGGGGAGCTGAAAGAGAGGTATCATTTTCAATGGAAAAGCATTTAAAACAAGATTGAAGGTTTAACCAAGATTATTAGATGTACATCCTTGGAAAGAAATCACTTCGTTTCTCTAATATTGACCTGACGAATAAGACAAACCTTTTCACTGAACTTGCTTATAAAAAGTGATGGAAATATCAAATGGAAGTGTTAGAAACATCTTATTTTACCCGAGCCTTATACACTGTTCTATGTTAACTACAGTTTGGCTCACACATCTGTTCATTGAGGTTACAATAGTCTCAATTTCTGTTACTGATCCTCCAGAGTGGACCCCAACAAGTGTCCCCCTGCCCAGTGTCATTGGGGCCAACAGATCGAGACTGAGTTTGGTTCACAAGCAAAGGAAACTTTATATTTTGATCAGAGAATGGAGAGGTGAGAGCATGCACTACCCCGTGGGCTGTGGGCTGGGCTGCTGTGTAGAGATCCTGTCAGAGTCAGTGGGAGGGAGGGAGGCGGCAGAGCTCTCGAGGGCCGGGTTGGCTGTAGCTCAGGCTCTATATCGTGGAGTCTGCACTGGGCCCCAGGAGCTGAGGTGTCGACCCAGCCATTCTGCACTAGGAAATCTGGTCTGAAGTGCCGGGTGTGGAACCTCTGCATGCGGGACCCTAGGAGCACGTGAAATTAGACAAAGCACAAAGGATAAAAAAGGTTAGACTTGACTTTATTGCCCAGATTCTATTTTTATCTCCCAGGGATTTTTAATGGGCTTTGCTGGGGACAAACCCCTCCTCTGCCTTTTGTCCCGTTCCTCATTCTTGGAGTGCTGAGGGTGCAGACCCTTCTTCTGTAACTGCTGAGTGCTGAGTTGGGAGCCCTCATACCCTGGGGCGAGGGTCAGAGCTTCTCCCCAGCAGCCTCCCGGTGACGTTGATTGTCCCCAGGACCCCTGCCTCCCTGCTCGTCCACCTGAGCACCAGCATTGGAAGTGTTATAGATTCTAATGACCTTTAAGGGTCCAGGAAAGAGATGTGCAGAGACGCTGTGGGGGCCGGTTTCACCCCGCCCCACATTTGTTCGGCCACCTTAGGCTGACCGTTTCTGCCAGCCTAGATGCTCTGACCAGTAGTCTGCGCTTTCTTCAATTAGGCCCCTGAATTAACGTACAAACAGCACCAGGTGTCAGAGCCCTGCCCGCTCAACTCCCAGACAGTCCAGGGTCAGTGGTGATAAGGACCATGATGGCTACTGAGTCAACAGCCTTTTGAAGTAAACAGGAGTCCAGCCGGTCTTATTGGCCACCATCATCACGGTGTCTGTAGGCTTTTCTATGGTGACAGTGTGGTATACTGTTCCCCCGCCAAGATTATTAGCTCCCCTCTGGGTGCAGTAAGTCCTGCAAGCAGTAGTCTACTCTTTTGGGACACACTCTTGTTGTTTTATGAGAGAAACTCCAGGTCAAGTGATGTTCACACGAGTTGTCATGGTGCCCTGTTGCCCCCGGTTATCTCTCTGGATGTTGGAGTTGGAGGGCCTCCTCACTCGAGGTCGGTGTGCCCACGGAGCGAACCCTGCAACTTCAGGGCATGGTTGGTGGTTAGGATCACCACGTGGGGTCCTTTTCCCTTAGGAGGGAGGTGGCCTTTTGGGCTGCTGATTTCCAGGTTTTTAGATACCGCCAGTATCTTGGCCAGATGTGGCAGTGGGCCAAGCTCCTTAGTGACCGTAGTTTATCCTACCTGGATGGCATTCTTGCATTGTTCCATTTCAAGTGGTCCCAGTTTTTGCACTAATTCTCCAATGGCGATTCACCTTTCACCGGGAATGTAAAGGTCAAAGGGTTTAGCTAAATTAGGGAGTTCCAGGGCAAGGGTCTGAATTGACTGCTCTTTCCATTCTTGAAAGGCCACTTCTGGATTCTATTCAAAAGGATCATCATCTTTTCCTTTCAGTGTTTCATATAGAGGCCCAGCTAGTAGACTGTAGTTAGGGATCCAGAAGCAGCAAACCCTGGCCTCCGCAGGAACCCCTAAGCTGTCTTCTAGTTTTAGAAAGGGGTAAGGCTGAAAATGGTTTCTTCCCTTTCCTGGGATGGGCTTCTCTGACCTTGTGTGAGAATGAAGCCCAGGCAGGTCACCGCAGTCTGTGATATTTGAGCTTTTTCTTGGACAACTTCTATCCTTTATTGGCTTGGTAGTTCAGAGGCCTCCTTAGTAGGGCTGGCGATCAGAATGTCGTCTGCATATTGAAGGAGGGTTTCCTTTTCCAGAGGTAGAACTTTTAGGTCTTTAGCTAAGCTTTCCCCAAAGACGGTGTGGGAAGTTTTGCACCCTTGGGGCCAGACGGCCCGGAAGTATTGTTTTAGTTGTACGTTGAGTCCTGCCACTCACAAGCCAAAATTTCTTGTGACTCTGGGACTAATGGAATACAAAAGAAGGCATCATTGAAGACTAATACAGAATACCATGTCCTGGTGGTTGGTAGAATGACCAGCAGGGTGTAGGAATTAGGAGCAACTGGAGGTATATCCTCGGTGGCTTCACTGACTGTCCTGACATCCTTTACCAGGTCCCCAGCAGCCCATGGGGCTCTCGTGGTCAGACCAATCGCAGAATATGGAGCTCACCTGGGCAGGTACCCCACCCCCACCCCAGCCCACGGGGCTCTCGTGATCAGGCCCCTCCCAGGATACAGAGCTACCCTTGCAGGTACCGTGGCAGGGCTGGGCACACAGGAACCGTGCACATAGCCCTCATTGCAGAGCACCCCCAGCTCACCTGTCGCTCAGAGCTGACACAGAGCACCTCAGAGCAGGACTTGAACTAACAAACAGCAGCTGCGACAGGTCTGTGACCCTGGGCATCACTCCGTGAGGCCTCCCTCCACCTGGTCTTCCAGAGACTTCCACTGCACCCGGGGCACCAGGCCTCTGTCTCCAACCACCACCCACCCCTCCTCTCCCTGACTCCTGGGTTCCTCTCATTAGGAGAGGGTTTTCTTGAAGTTGTCTCCCACTCATGGGCCAGATAAAATGATTAGAAAACAAGCCAAAGCTGCAGCCCCTTGTCTATCCTGACTCTCAGGAGCCCACACCTGTTCCTTGGACCTGGCCGGTTCAGCAAGTTCCATTTTCTGCAACTGTGAGCCCCTGAGGGGTGATGATTGGCTGACCTGGGCAGCCTTACCGTGCCGGCCAGCCCTCCCCAGGTGTGCCTGGGTTGAGATCAATATAAATACCACTCCAGGCAGCAAGAGCCCCTGCAGCCGTGCCTGACGCCATTTTCTCTGCCCTGTCAGCAGTCTCGGGGCTGGGCTGGTGGGAGGGAGTGAGAGGCCACGGCTTTGTGGGTGGCCCAGTGTGAGTGGGGCTCTGCTGGACTTTCTGCAGCAGTTGCCAGGCTGCCACCTGCTAAAGAAGAGGATGTGTCACCCATACCTGCTGCTGGAATTTCTCCCTGGGCAGAGGTGAGGAAGGAAAAAAGCAGTGGGGGCAGGGACAGGACGGGTATCTCAGGCAGGGAAATGGAAATCTTCCAGAAGAGCACCCAGGGCCAGGACCATCCTGGCTGGCCTGCAGGCACCAAGTCGGCCGGCATGCTGTCACTCGTGTGGCTCTATGGCCCTTCCTCTAGGCTTTCAAGTCCTTGTATATATTCAGGTGTTTTACCTGGGACGGGTGGGAATAGTTCAGCAGCAACTGGCCTGGGGCTCAGCTCACGTTTACTCACAGATGCCTCGGCACGGTGCCCCAGCTTTGCAATGAGGACGCTTGTTGCGTGGGGGCTGCTGGCTGAATGGGAGACGATTCCCCACCACTGACCAACTTCAGAATTGTTTACAACTGGAGCAAGTGCCCTGATACGGTTTTCCTCTGTGTAACTGGTGGGTTCTGTGTTTTTTTCTCTTTTTCGTTTTTGGTTCAAGGTAGATTTTATTCCTCTTTTTTGTATTTACAGATATAAGCATGGAAATAATTTATTCATATAAATACATGTATGTGCAGGGAATAATTGTTTTTTCTGTTTTATTTTTTAAATTTTATTTCTTTTTAATTTTAAATTTTATTTTATATTTTTATACAGCAGGTTCTTATTGGTTATCTATTTTATACATATAAATGTATACATGCCAATCCCAGTCTCTCAACTCCTCCCACCACCACCCCCCCAACAGCTTTCCCCCCTTGTTGTCCATACGTTTGTTGTCTACATCTGTTGCTCTATTTATGCCTTGCAAAATGGTTAATCTGTACAGTTTTTCTAGGTTCCACATATATGCATGAATATACAAGATTTGTTTTTCTCTTTCTGACTTACTTCACTCTGTATGACAGTCTCTAGATCCATCGACGTCTCTACAAATGACCCAATTTCATTCCTTTTCATGGCTTAGTAATATTCCATTTTATATATGTACCACAGCTTTATGCATTCGTCTGTCTGTGGGCATTTAGGTTGCTTCCATTACCTCGATATTGTAAATAGTGATGCAATGAACATTGCGGTGAATGACTCTTTTTGATTTATGGTTTTGTCTGGGTATATGTCCAGTACTGGGATTGCTGTATCATATGGTAATTCTATTGTTAGTTTCTTAAGAAATTCCATATTGTTCTCCATAATGACTGTATCAATTTATATTCCCAACAATAGTGGAAGAGGGTTCCTTTTCTCCACACCCTTTCCAGCATTTTTTGTTTGTAGATTTTCTATGATGCCTATTCTACCAGGTGTGAGGTGATACCTCATTGTTGAATCCATTTCGTTGAGCAAGGGGTAGGTCTTGTCTATTACATATTTGGCTTATGGAACGGTATCTGTGCTAATTTCAAACTGCTTTTATGCAGCACCCCAACTCACCTTCCCCCTTAAGCAAGCATAAGTTGGTTTTCTAAATTTGAGACCTTGTTCTGTTTTGTAATTCAGTTAATGTGTAGCCAAGTTCACATTCCATGTATTAGTGATACCTTATGATGTTTCTTTTTCTGTGTGACTTATTTCACTTAGAATCATCGTGCCTCAATCCACTCATTATGCTGGTACGGGCCTGGTGACATAGATTACATTGCTGAGTGGTATTCTGTTGTACATAAGTACCGCAACTTCTTTATCCATTATTTGCTCTCTGGGATATTTAACTTGTGCCGCAGAAGAGATTCCTGTAAAAAGAGCCGTCCCAAATTTTGGGGTGGCTGTGTCTTTTTGATTTTAATTTCCCTAAGCTATAGGACCATAAGTGGAAGTGCCCTAGGCTCTGTTGCTTTGTTTTTTAGATGTTTCAGGAAACACCATACACTTCTACAGAGCGGCTGTTGGGAATTTACATCCCGCCCATCAGCATAACAAGGCTCCAAGTTCTCCGTGGCCTGTTCTGCCTTTCTGGATTTTACACTTTTTTCAGATGGCCCTTTTGACCGGGGGGAAGTGAGACTTCATTGTAGTGCAGATTTCCTTTGCAAGCTTGCTTGGTTGGCCAAAAAGGGCGTATGAGTTTTTTCCTGAATATATTCAGGAAAAAACGCATACGCCCTTTTTGGCCAAGTGCATCATTGTCGACGTTCTTCCTCTTTTCCTGTGTTTTAAATGCAATCCAATTCCGATTCCTCCTGAAATCGGTTTCCTGCAATTCTGCCCCGCATTCACGTCCTCTTGGCAGCCCTACTTCAGTATATTTTCGGACAATAGCTGTCATTTATAAATCTGCAGGTTTGTGAATTACAGTGCCCCTGAGCTCCTTTCTTCAACTCGCTTTCTTTTGAGCTGGCCACAACACCGCAGGATTGCTTCAGGCCCTAATCTGGTTCCGGCACGGCATGTTGAGCCTTTGGTTTATTCCTCTTACCTGTGGGAAATGAGAGTTAAATTTGCGCGTCCAGACACCTCCAGCTAGTCTCTCATTGGTTCTCGCTATTCCTGTTCATCTTCCGCAGAAATTGCAAACTGGGCCAAACAGGAGGTTAAAGGGACTGACTCTCCAAGTCGGGAGAGTGTTAGTAAAGCGTCTGGAATGTTGCACCCGAGTACCAGGGAACGAAAAGTGAGACACATTTGAACACGTTTCTCGATCACACGGTGGATCATACTCTGGGTTCCACATGCATGTTTTAGCTGAAGGAAGAATCTCTTAAACCTGGAGAGTTGAGACCCATGGAATGGGTACCATGCAATATGACTTCAAAGGGTCTGCATTTGCTCACCGAACCTCACCAATCTTATGAGCCCCAAGTGTCCAGCCTTATGTGTCACCCAGCTCTGGGTGTAGATATGGTAAATGCAGGTTGCATCAGAAGCCTTGAATGAATTACTTAAGTATTGCTCTCTATTTCACTGTCATTGTGTTTTGTTTAAGAAATTTATTTTTAATATGGGATTTAGCTGATTTTCACTGCATTAATGCCGCTGTACACACTCTTGATTCTCTTACAGAGATATATAAATCCATTGCTTTTATGATTCTTACTAGGCAGGTATATTCCTAGGCATTGAATATGGGGTGTTGAGTCCATTTCATTGAGCAAGGAGTAGCTCTTGTCTATTCCATATTTGCCTTATAGAACGTTATCTGTGCTCATTTCAATCTCTGGTTTTATGCAGCACCCCAACTCACCTTTCCCCTTAAGCAAGCATAAGTTGGTTTTCAAAATTTGAGACCCTGCTCTGTTTTGGAATTCAGTTCCTGTGTAGCCAAGTTTACATTCCGTGTATTACTGATATCTTATGATGTTTCTTCTTCTGTGTGACTTATTTCAGTTAGAATCATCGTACCTGAATCCACTCATTATGCTGCTACGGGCCTGATGACATAGATTTCATTGCTGAGTGATACTGCATTCTACGTAAGTACCACAAGTTCTTTATCCATTTTTCACATTCTGTGATATTGAACTTGTACGGTAAACGAGGTTCTTGTAAACAGAGGCATCCCAAACTTTGGGGTGGCTGTGTCTTTTTGATTTTAATTTCCCTAAGCTATAGGACCATACGTGGAAGTGCCCTAGGCTCTGTTGCTTTGTTTTTTAGATGTTTCAGGAAACACCATACACTTCTCCCGAGTGTCTGTTGGCAATTTACATCCCGCCCATCAGCATAACAAGGCTCCCAGTTCTCCATGGCCTGTCCTGCCTTTCTGGATTTTACACTTTTTTCAGATGGCCCTTTTGAGCGGGGGGAAGTGAGACTTCATTGTAGTGCAGATTTCCTTTGCAAGCTTGCTTGGTTGGCCAAAAAGGGCGTATGGGTTTTTTCCTGAATATATTCAGGAAAAAATGCATACGCCCTTTTTGGCCAAGTGCATCATTGTGGACGCTCTGCCGCTTTTCCTATGCTTTCAATGCAATTCCAGTCTACCCCCTGAAATCGATTTCCTGCAATTCTGCCCCGCTTTCAAGTTCTCTTGGCAGCCTTACTTCAGTATATTTTTGGACTATAGCTGTCATTTATAACTCTGCAGGTTTGTGAATTACAGTGTCCCTGAGCTCCTTTCTTCAACTCGCTTTCTTTTGAGCTGGCCGCAACACCGCAGGCTGGCTTCAGGCCCTAATCTGGTTCCGGCACGGCACGCTGAGCCTTTGGTTATTTCCTCTTCCTGGTGGGAAATGAGAGTTAAATTTGCCCATCCAGACACCTCCAGCTAGTCTCTCATTGGTTCTCCCTATTCCTGTTCATCTTCCGCAGAAATTGCAAACTGGGCCAAACAGGAGGTTAAAGGCGCTGACTCTCCAAGTGGGGAGAGTGTTAGTAAAGCGTCTGGAATGTTGCACCCGAGTACCAGGGGAGGAAAACTGAGACATATTTGAACACGTCTCCCTTTCACACGGTTGATCATACTCTGGGTTCCACATGCATGTTTTATCTGAAGGAAGAATACCTTAAACCTTGAGAGTTGAGACCCGTGGAATGGGTACCAGACAATATGACTTCAAAGGGTCTTCATTTGCTCACCGAACCTCTCCAATCCTATCACTGCTGAGTTTATGCCCCTGTACACATGCTTGATTCTCTTTCGGAGACATAGCAATCCATAGGTTTTAAGATACTTACTAGTCAGGTACATTCTTAGGCGTTTAATATGGGGTGTTGAGTCCATTTCGTTGAGCAAGGAGTAGCTCTTGTCTATTCCATATTTGGCTTAAGGAACTTTATCTGTGCTCATTTCAATCTCTGGTTTTATGCAGCACCCCAACTCACCTTTCCCCTTAAGCAAGCATAAGTTGGTTTTCTAAATTTGAGACCCTGTTCTGTTTTGGAATTCAGTTCCTGTGTAGCCAAGTTTACATTCCGTGTATTAGTGATATCTTATGATGTTTCTTTTTCTGTGTGACTTATTTCAGTTAGAATCATCGTACCTGAATCCACTCATTATGCTGCTATGGGCCTGATGACATAGATTTCATTGCTGAGTGATACTGCATTGTTCGTAAGTACCACAAGTTCTTTATCCATTTTTCACTTTCTGTGATAGAGAACTTGTATGGTAAACGAGGTTCTTGTAAACAGAGGCGTTCCAAACTTTGGGGTGGCTGTGTCTTTTTGATTTTTATTTCCCTAAGCTATAGGACCATATGTGAAAGTGCCCTAGGCTCTGTTGCTTTGTTTCTTAGATGTTTCAGGAAACACCATACACTTCTCCCGAGTGTCTGTTGGCAATTTACATCCCGCCCATCAGCATAACAAGGCTCCCAGTTCTCCATGGCCTGTCCTGCCTTGCTGGATTTTACACATTTTTCAGATGGCCCTTTTGACCGGGGGGAAGTGAGACTTCATTGTAGTGCAGATTTCCTTTGCAAGTTTGCTTGGTTGGCCAAAAACGGCGTATGCGTTTTTTCCTGAATATATTCAGGAAAAAACGCATACGCCCTTTTTGGCCAAGTGCATCATTGTGGACGTTCTGCCTCTTTTCCTATGCTTTCAATACAATTCCAGTCTACCTCCTGAAATCGGTTTCCTGCAATTCTGCCCCGCTTTCAAGTCCTCTTGGCAGCCTTACTTCAGTATATTTTTGGACGATAGCTGTCATTTATAACTCTGCAGGTTTGTGAATTACAGTGTCCCTGAGCTCCTTTCTTCAACTCGCTTTCTTGTGACCTGGCCGCAACACTGCAGGATGGCTTCAGGCCTTAATCTGGTTCCGGCACGGCATGCTGAGCCTTTGGTTAACTCCTCTTCCTGGTGGGAAATGAGAGTTAAATTTGCCCGTCCAGACACCTCCAGCTAGTCTCTCATTGGTTCTCGCTATTCCTGTTCATCTTCCGCAGAAATTGCAAACTGGGCCAAACAGGAGGTTATAGGGACTGACTCTCCAAGTCGGGAGAATGTTAGTAAAGCGTCTGGAATGTTGCACCCAAGTACCAGGGTACGAAAACTGAGACATATTAGAACACGTCTCCCGATCACATGGTTGATCATACTCTAGGTTCCACATGCATGTTTTAGCTGAAGGAAGAATACATTAAACCTGGGTAGTTGAAACCCGTGGAATGGGTACCATGCAATATGACTTCAAAGGGTCTTCATTTGCTCACCGAACCTCTCCAATCCTATCACTGCTGCGTTTATGCCCGTGTACACACGCTTGATTCTCTTTTGGAGACATAGCAATCCATAGGTTTTAAGATACTTACTAGTCAAGTACATTCTTAGGCGTTTAATATGGGGTGTTGAGTCCATTTTGTTGAGCAAGCAGTAGCTCTTGTCTATTCCATATTTGGCTTAAGGAACTTTATCTGTGCTCATTTCAATCTCTGGTTTTATGCAGCACCCCAACTCACCTTTCCCCTTAAGCAAGCATAAGTTGATTTTCTAAATTTGAGACCCTGTTCTGTTTTGGAATTCAGTTCCTGTGTAGCCAAGTTTACATTCCGTGTATTACTGATATCTTATGATGTTTCTTCTTCTGTGTGACTTATTTCAGTTAGAATCATCGTACCTGAATCCACTCATTATGCTGCTACGGGCCTGATGACATAGATTTCATTGCTGAGTGATACTGCATTGTACGTAAGTACCACAAGTTCTTTATCCATTTTTCACATTCTGTGATATTGAACTTGTACGGTAAACGAGGTTCTTGTAAACAGAGGCGTCCCAAACATTGGGGTGGCTGTGTCTTTTTGATTTTAATTTCCCTAAGCTATAGGACCATAAGTGGAAGTGCCCTAGGCTCTGTTGCTTTGTTTTTTAGATGTTTCAGGAAACACCATACACTTCTCCCGAGTGTCTGTTGGCAATTGACATCCCGCCCATCAGCATAACAAGGCTCCCAGTTCTCCATGGCCTGTCCTGCCTTTCTGGATTTTACACTTTTTTCAGATGGCCCTTTTGACCGGGGGGAAGTGAGACTTCATTGTAGTGCAGATTTCCTTTGCAAGCTTGCTTGGTTGGCCAAAAAGGGCGTATGCGTTTTTTCCTGAATATATTCAGGAAAAAACGCATACGCCCTTTATGGCCAAGTACATCATTGTGGACGTTCTGCCTCTTTTCCTATGCTTTCAATGCAATTCCAGTCTACCTCCTGAAATCGGTTTCCTGCAATTCTGCCCCGCTTTCAAGTCCTCTTGGCAGCCTTACTTCAGTATATTTTTGGACGATAGCTGTCATTTATAACTCTGCAGGTTTGTGAATTACAGTGCCCCTGAGCTCCTTTCTTCAACTCGCTTTCTTGTGACCTGGCCGCAACACCGCAGGATGGCTTCAGGCCCTAATCTGGTTCTGGCACAGCACGCTGAGCCTTTGGTTAACTCCTCTTCCTGGTGGGAAATGAGAGTTAAATTTGCCCGTCCAGACACCTCCAGCTAGTCTCTCATTGGTTCTCGCTATTCCTGTTCATCTTCCGCAGAAATTGCAAACTGGGCCAAACAGGAGGTTAAAGGGACTGACTCTCCAAGTCGGGAGAGTGTTAGTAAAGCGTCTGGAATGTTGCACCCGAGTACCAGGGTACGGAAACTGAGACATATTTGAACACGTCCCCCGATCACATGGTTGATCATACTCTAGGTTCCACATGCATGTTTTAGCTGAAGGAAGAATACCTTAAACCTGGGTAGTTGAAACCCGTGGAATGGGTACCATGCAATATGACTTCAAAGGGTCTTCATTTGCTCACCGAACCTCTCCAATCCTAGCACTGCTGCGTTTATGCCCCTGTACACACGCTTGATTCTCTTTCAGACATAGCCATCCGTACGTTTTAAGATTCTTACTAGTCAGGTATATTCTTAGGCGTTTAATATGGGGTGTTGAGTCCATTTCGTTGAGCAAGGAGTAGCTCTTGTCTATTCCATATTTGGCTTAAGGAACTTTATCTGTGCTCATTTCAATCTCTGGTTTTATGCAGCACCCCAACTCACCTTTACCCTTAAGCAAGCATAAGTTGGTTTTCTAAATTGGAGACCCTGTTCTGTTCTGTAATTCAGTTCCTGAGTAGCCAAGTTTACATTCCGTGTATTACTGATATCTTATGATGTTTCTTTTTCTGTGTGACTTATTTTAGTTAGAATCATGATACCTGAATCCACTCATTGTGCTGCTAAGGGCCTGATGACATAGATTTCATTGCTGAGTGATATTTCATTGTACGTAAGTACCACAACTTCTTTATCCATTTTTCACTTTCTGCGATATTGAACTTGTACCGTAAACGAGGTTCTTGTAAACAGAGCCGTCCCAAACTTTGGGGTGGCTGTGTCTTTCTAATTTTAATTTCCCTAATCTATAGGACCATAAGTGGAAGTGCCCTAGGCTCTGTTGCTTTGTTTTTTAGATGTTTCAGGAAACACCATACACTTCTCCAGAGTGGCTGTTGGCAATTTACATCCCGTCCATCAGCATAAGAAGGCTCCCAGTTCTCCATGCCCTGTCGTGCCTTTATGGATTTTACACTTTTTTCAGATGGCCCTTTTGACCAGGTGGAAGTGAGACTTCATTGTAGTGCAGATTTCCTTTGCAAGCTTGCTTGGTTGGCCAAAAAGTGTGTATGCGTTTTTTCCTGAATATATTCAGGAATAAACACATACGCCCTTTTTGGCCAAGTGCATCATTGTCGAGGTTCTGACTCTCTTCATATGTTTTCAATGCAATTCCAGTCTACCTCCTGAAATCGGTTTCCTGCAATTCTGCCTTGCTTTCTATGTCTCTTCATAGCCTTATCTCAATATATTTTTTGAAAATAGTTGGCCTTTATAACTCTGCAGGTTTTTGAATTGCGGTGGCCCTTAGCCCCACTTTTCAGCTCTTATTTTTGTGGTCTTGCCCCATAACCACAGGATTCCTTGAAGCCCTATTTTTCTTCTGGGGCACCTTGCTGTGCCTTTGGTTAATTCTTCTTACTGATGTGGCATTAGAGTGACATGTGCCCATTGAAACCGCTACAGCTTGTTTCTCACTGGTTCCCCCTATTCCCATTCATCCTCCACACTAACTGCAGACTGTGCGATACCAGAACTTAAAGGCATTGACTCCATGTGGGGATGTTGTTAGTAAAGCGGCTGGAATGTCGATCCGCAGCCCCAGGAGAGGAAAAATGAGGTGCGTTTTAGAAACCTTTCCCGATCATATGGTATACCAGTCGCTGGGTTTCCCAAGCATGGTTTAGCTGTAGGAAGATTCCCTTCAACCTGGAGTGTTGGGACCCTTGGACTGAGTAGCATGAAGTATTGCATTAAACTTTCGGCAGTTGCTCACCAAAGCTCACCAATCCTCTCAGCCCCAAGTGTCCAGCCTTATGTCTTATCCAGCTGTGGGTTTATATGTGGTCAATCCAGGTTGCAATCCAGGTTGCATCACAGCCCCTGAGCGAATTTTGTAAGAATTTTTCTCTTTCATTGTTTCAGCGTTTTCTTTTTAAAATTTATTTCTATAATGGGGTTTAGCTCATTTTCACTGCTGTGTTTGTGCCGCTCTGCACACACTTGATTCCCTTACGGAGATATATCAATACATGGGTTTTAAGATTCTTATTACTCAGATATATTTCTCTGCGGTGTATAGGGTGTGTTGAGGCCAGTTCATTGAGCAAGGTGTAGATCTTGTCTAATACCTATTTGGTTTATTGAACGGTATCTGTGCTAATTTCAAACTCTGGTTTTATGCATCACCCCACCTCTCCTTTCCCCTTAAGCTGACATAAGTGTGTTTTCTAAATGTGAGACACTGTTCTGTTCTGTAATTCATTTCTTGTGCAGCCATATTTACCCTCCCTCTATAAGTGATATCTTATGATATGTTTCTTTTTCTGTTTGACTTATTTCAAGTAGTATTATCGGACCTAAATCCACTCTTTATCTTTCTACTAGCCTTATTACATTGATTTCATGGTGAAGAGATATTCCATTGTACATAAGTACCACATCTTCTTTATCCATTGTTCTCTTTGCTGGGATATTTAAGGTGTATTGAAGTTGAGGTTCTTGTAAACAGAGTAGCCCTAAACTGTGGTGTGCTTGTGTCTTGTTGATTTTTAGACTTCCCTAGATATACTCCCATGATTGGAAGTGTCCTATGCTCTGTAGCTCTGTTTTTTAGATGATTTAGGAACCACCATACACTTCTCCAGAGTGGCTCTCGGCAGTTCACACACTGCCCATCAGCGTATAAAGGCTCCCTGTTCTCCATGGCCTGTCCTGCATTTCTGGATTTTACACTTTTTTAGGATGGCCCTTTTGACCGGTGGGAAGTGAGACTTCTTTGTTGTGCACATTTGCATTGCTTACTTGCTTCGTTGCCCATAAAGTGCGTATGCGTTTTTTCCTTTTTCCTGGATATAATCAGGAAAAAACGCATACGCCCTTTTGGGCCAACTGCATCATTGTCGAAATTCTGCCGCTTTTCATGTGCATTAAAGACGAGTCCAATCTATCTCTTGAAATCTGTTTCTTGCAATTCTGTCTTGCATTCAGATCCTCTTCTTTGCCTTACCTCAACATATTTTTGGACGTTAGTTTTCATTTATAACTCTGCAGGTTTGTGAATTGCAGTGACCCTGAGCTCCATTTTTTAAGTTGCTCTTTTGTGAGCTGGCCTCAAACCCGCAGGATTGCTTCAGGCCCTATTTTGGCTCCGGCGAGGCAGGCTGAGCCTTTCTTTAATTCTTATTCTTAATGGGAAATTAGAGTGATATGTGCCCGTCCAAACCCCTACAACTATTCTCTCATTGGTTCCCCCTCTTCCCGTTCATCCTCCTCACAATTTGCAAAATGTGTGAAACAGAAGTTTAAATGTGCTGATTCTCCAAGTGGGGAGATTCTAAGTAACATGGCTGGAATGGTGAACAGGAGCACCAGGAGAGGATAAATGAGGTGCATTTTAGACACATCTCCCGATCACATGGTGTACAGTCCTCTGGGTTTTCCATGCATGTTTTAGCTGTAGGAAGATCCCTTGAACCTGCAGATTTGGGACCCATTGAATGGGTACCAGGTAGTATTACTTTAAAGGGTGTGCATTTCTCACCCAACCTCACATTTCTCTTAGCGCAAACAGTTCCAGCCTTATGTCTCATCCTGCTGTGGGTCTAGATGTGTTCAATCCATGTTGCATCACCGTCCCTGAGGAAAAGTTGTAAGAGGTTTTCTCTGTCTCTCTGTCGTTTATTTTTTTCAATTTATTACTATATTGGTTACAGCTGATTTTCAAAGCTCTGTTTCTTGCTGCTGTACATCCACTTGATTCACGTACAGAGAGTCATCAATAAATTCTTTTTCAGATTCTTACCAGTCGTATATATTCTTTTCCGGTGACTTGAGTGTGCTGAGTGCAGTTCTTTTAGCTACCGTGTAGGCCTTGTTGATTATCAGTTTGGTATTTGGAATGGTATCTTTGCTAATTTCAACCTCCTGGATGATGCCTCACCCCTCCCCACCTTTCCCGTTTAGCAGCCTTATGCGTGTTTTCTACATATTTGACTATGTTTTTGTTTTGTAATTTATTTCATGTGTAGCCATTTTGGATTCCACCTTTAAGTGATATCTTATGATATGTGTCTTTTTCTTTTTGAATTCTGTCACTTAGAATGATCATACGTAACTCCTCCGGAGTTGTTACAACTGGCCATATTTCATTGATTTCCAGGCTGAATAATATTCCACTCTACCTAAGTACCACATCTCTATCCATTTTTTCCCTCCAGAGACATTTAAGTTATATCCTAGTCGAGGATCTTTTAAACAGAGAGGGGGTAAACATTGGGTGCCTGTGTCCTCTCGATTTTGTTTTTCCAAGATATACGCCCATGAGTGCAAGTGCCTATGCTCTGTAGCTCATTTTTTAGATGCTTTAGTAAACACAATACACTTCTCCAGAATGGCCGTTGGCAATATACATTTCCACTATAAGTCTCACAGGGCTCCCTCTTCTCGTTGCCCTGTCCTGCATTTCTGTTGTTTACGCTTTATGAGGATGGCTCTTCTGACTGATGCGAAGTGATATCTTTTGTAGTATTGACTTCCAGTGCCCACCTGTTTGGTTGGCTAAAAAGTGTATGCCCTTTTCTTGAATATATACAGAAAAAAACGCATACACCCTTTTTGGCCAACCGCAATGTTGGCAATGTTGGCAATGTTCAGCTCCTTTTCTTGTGCTTAATGGCGAGTCCTTTCTACCTCCTCAAATCCCTTTCCTGCCATTCTCCCTTGCTTACAAGTCCTTTTCTCTGACTTTCCTCAAGACATTTTTCAGTGATGGATATTTTCAACTCTGCAGTTTTGTGAATTTTACTGCCCCTGAGTTCCATTGTTCAACTTGTGTTTATGGGAACTGGCCACAAAGCAGTGGGATTTCCTCAAGCCCTATACTGTTTCCATGGGCAACCCTAGCCTTTGGTCAATTCGTCTTCCTGATTGGAAATTAGAGTGACATGTGCCTGTCTGAACACCTAGGACTTGTCTCTCATTGTTCCTCATCCTTCCGCTTCATCCTCTGGACAAATTCCAAACTGTACGCAACAGGATGTTGACAGTGCTGACATCTCCAAGTGGGGAGACTGTTAGTAAAGACGCTGGAGGGGTGAACCCGAGCACCAGGAGATGAGGAGATGAGATGCCTTTTCCAAACTCTTCCCGATCAGACGGTATACCATCCTCTGGGTGTGACAGACATGTTTTAGCAGTAGGAAGAGTCCCATTCATGTAAGGAGAACACCAGGGCTTTTTCAAAATCAGTGTCTCCCCGAAACCCAAACTGGGGAAGTTTTTAAGCTACGGCTACACATATGTTCATTAAGGGCCTTGGGAAGTAGGCAGAGTCCAAACTTTAGATGATTGAAGTCTTCAGGGTCAGAAGCACTCACCACCAGCTTCCCTTAGGCTACACTTTAACTATCATTGATAGATGATGTCAATAAAAATATCTATTCTTTTTCAGATTATTTCCCCTTATAGGTTATTGCAAAATGTTGAGTGTAGTTCCCTGTGCTATACAGTAGTTCCTTGTTGATGATCTATTTTATACATAGCAGTGTGTATGTGTTAATTCCAAACTGTTAATTTATCCCTCCTCCCACCTTTCCCCTTTGGTAATAATAAATTATAAGATTTTATACTTCTCAGAAATGGGGGAGCTGAAAGAGAGGTATCATTTTCAATGGAAAAGCATTTAAAACAAGATTGAAGGTTTAACCAAGATTATTAGATGTACATCCTTGGAAAGAAATCACTTCGTTTCTCTAATATTGACCTGACGAATAAGACAAACCTTTTCACTGAACTTGCTTATAAAAAGTGATGGAAATATCAAATGGAAGTGTTAGAAACATCTTATTTTACCCGAGCCTTATACACTGTTCTATGTTAACTACAGTTTGGCTCACACATCTGTTCATTGAGGTTACAATAGTCTCAATTTCTGTTACTGATCCTCCAGAGTGGACCCCAACAAGTGTCCCCCTGCCCAGTGTCATTGGGGCCAACAGATCGAGACTGAGTTTGGTTCACAAGCAAAGGAAACTTTATATTTTGATCAGAGAATGGAGAGGTGAGAGCATGCACTACCCCGTGGGCTGTGGGCTGGGCTGCTGTGTAGAGATCCTGTCAGAGTCAGTGGGAGGGAGGGAGGCGGCAGAGCTCTCGAGGGCCGGGTTGGCTGTAGCTCAGGCTCTATATCGTGGAGTCTGCACTGGGCCCCAGGAGCTGAGGTGTCGACCCAGCCATTCTGCACTAGGAAATCTGGTCTGAAGTGCCGGGTGTGGAACCTCTGCATGCGGGACCCTAGGAGCACGTGAAATTAGACAAAGCACAAAGGATAAAAAAGGTTAGACTTGACTTTATTGCCCAGATTCTATTTTTATCTCCCAGGGATTTTTAATGGGCTTTGCTGGGGACAAACCCCTCCTCTGCCTTTTGTCCCGTTCCTCATTCTTGGAGTGCTGAGGGTGCAGACCCTTCTTCTGTAACTGCTGAGTGCTGAGTTGGGAGCCCTCATACCCTGGGGCGAGGGTCAGAGCTTCTCCCCAGCAGCCTCCCGGTGACGTTGATTGTCCCCAGGACCCCTGCCTCCCTGCTCGTCCACCTGAGCACCAGCATTGGAAGTGTTATAGATTCTAATGACCTTTAAGGGTCCAGGAAAGAGATGTGCAGAGACGCTGTGGGGGCCGGTTTCACCCCGCCCCACATTTGTTCGGCCACCTTAGGCTGACCGTTTCTGCCAGCCTAGATGCTCTGACCAGTAGTCTGCGCTTTCTTCAATTAGGCCCCTGAATTAACGTACAAACAGCACCAGGTGTCAGAGCCCTGCCCGCTCAACTCCCAGACAGTCCAGGGTCAGTGGTGATAAGGACCATGATGGCTACTGAGTCAACAGCCTTTTGAAGTAAACAGGAGTCCAGCCGGTCTTATTGGCCACCATCATCACGGTGTCTGTAGGCTTTTCTATGGTGACAGTGTGGTATACTGTTTCCCCGCCAAGATTATTAGCTCCCCTCTGGGTGCAGTAAGTCCTGCAAGCAGTAGTCTACTCTTTTGGGACACACTCTTGTTGTTTTATGAGAGAAACTCCAGGTCAAGTGATGTTCACACGAGTCGTCATGGTGCCCTGTTGCCCCCGGTTATCTCTCTGGATGTTGGAGTTGGAGGGCCTCCTCACTCGAGGTCGGTGTGCCCACGGAGCGAACCCTGCAACTTCAGGGCATGGTTGGTGGTTAGGATCACCACGTGGGGTCCTTTTCCCTTAGGAGGGAGGTGGCCTTTTGGGCTGCTGATTTCCAGGTTTTTAGATACCGCCAGTATCTTGGCCAGATGTGGCAGTGGGCCAAGCTCCTTAGTGACCGTAGTTTATCCTACCTGGATGGCATTCTTGCATTGTTCCATTTCAAGTGGTCCCAGTTTTTGCACTAATTCTCCAATGGCGATTCACCTTTCACCGGGAATGTAAAGGTCAAAGGGTTTAGCTAAATTAGGGAGTTCCAGGGCAAGGGTCTGAATTGACTGCTCTTTCCATTCTTGAAAGGCCACTTCTGGATTCTATTCAAAAGGATCATCATCTTTTCCTTTCAGTGTTTCATATAGAGGCCCAGCTAGTAGACTGTAGTTAGGGATCCAGAAGCAGCAAACCCTGGCCTCCGCAGGAACCCCTAAGCTGTCTTCTAGTTTTAGAAAGGGGTAAGGCTGAAAATGGTTTCTTCCCTTTCCTGGGATGGGCTTCTCTGACCTTGTGTGAGAATGAAGCCCAGGCAGGTCACCGCAGTCTGTGATATTTGAGCTTTTTCTTGGACAACTTCTATCCTTTATTGGCTTGGTAGTTCAGAGGCCTCCTTAGTAGGGCTGGCGATCAGAATGTCGTCTGCATATTGAAGGAGGGTTTCCTTTTCCAGAGGTAGAACTTTTAGGTCTTTAGCTAAGCTTTCCCCAAAGACGGTGTGGGAAGTTTTGCACCCTTGGGGCCAGACGGCCCGGAAGTATTGTTTTAGGTGTATGTTGAGTCCTGCCACTCACAAGCCAAAATTTCTTGTGACTCTGGGACTAATGGAATACAAAAGAAGGCATCATTGAAGACTAATACAGAATACCATGTCCTGGTGGTTGGTAGAATGACCAGCAGGGTGTAGGAATTAGGAGCAACTGGAGGTATATCCTCGGTGGCTTCACTGACTGTCCTGACATCCTTTACCAGGTCCCCAGCAGCCCATGGGGCTCTCGTGGTCAGACCAATCGCAGAATATGGAGCTCACCTGGGCAGGTACCCCACCCCCACCCCAGCCCACGGGGCTCTCGTGATCAGGCCCCTCCCAGGATACAGAGCTACCCTTGCAGGTACCGTGGCAGGGCTGGGCACACAGGAACCGTGCACATAGCCCTCATTGCAGAGCACCCCCAGCTCACCTGTCGCTCAGAGCTGACACAGAGCACCTCAGAGCAGGACTTGAACTAACAAACAGCAGCTGCGACAGGTCTGTGACCCTGGGCATCACTCCGTGAGGCCTCCCTCCACCTGGTCTTCCAGAGACTTCCACTGCACCCGGGGCACCAGGCCTCTGTCTCCAACCACCACCCACCCCTCCTCTCCCTGACTCCTGGGTTCCTCTCATTAGGAGAGGGTTTTCTTGAAGTTGTCTCCCACTCATGGGCCAGATAAAATGATTAGAAAACAAGCCAAAGCTGCAGCCCCTTGTCTATCCTGACTCTCAGGAGCCCACACCTGTTCCTTGGACCTGGCCGGTTCAGCAAGTTCCATTTTCTGCAACTGTGAGCCCCTGAGGGGTGATGATTGGCTGACCTGGGCAGCCTTACCGTGCCGGCCAGCCCTCCCCAGGTGTGCCTGGGTTGAGATCAATATAAATACCACTCCAGGCAGCAAGAGCCCCTGCAGCCGTGCCTGACGCCATTTTCTCTGCCCTGTCAGCAGTCTCGGGGCTGGGCTGGTGGGAGGGAGTGAGAGGCCACGGCTTTGTGGGTGGCCCAGTGTGAGTGGGGCTCTGCTGGACTTTCTGCAGCAGTTGCCAGGCTGCCACCTGCTAAAGAAGAGGATGTGTCACCCATACCTGCTGCTGGAATTTCTCCCTGGGCAGAGGTGAGGAAGGAAAAAAGCAGTGGGGGCAGGGACAGGACGGGTATCTCAGGCAGGGAAATGGAAATCTTCCAGAAGAGCACCCAGGGCCAGGACCATCCTGGCTGGCCTGCAGGCACCAAGTCGGCCGGCATGCTGTCACTCGTGTGGCTCTATGGCCCTTCCTCTAGGCTTTCAAGTCCTTGTATATATTCAGGTGTTTTACCTGGGACGGGTGGGAATAGTTCAGCAGCAACTGGCCTGGGGCTCAGCTCACGTTTACTCACAGATGCCTCGGCACGGTGCCCCAGCTTTGCAATGAGGACGCTTGTTGCGTGGGGGCTGCTGGCTGAATGGGAGACGATTCCCCACCACTGACCAACTTCAGAATTGTTTACAACTGGAGCAAGTGCCCTGATACGGTTTTCCTCTGTGTAACTGGTGGGTTCTGTGTTTTTTTCTCTTTTTCGTTTTTGGTTCAAGGTAGATTTTATTCCTCTTTTTTGTATTTACAGATATAAGCATGGAAATAATTTATTCATATAAATACATGTATGTGCAGGGAATAATTGTTTTTTCTGTTTTATTTTTTAAATTTTATTTCTTTTTAATTTTGAATTTTATTTTATATTTTTATACAGCAGGTTCTTATTGGTTATCTATTTTATACATATAAATGTATACATGCCAATCCCAGTCTCTCAACTCCTCCCACCACCACCCCCCCAACAGCTTTCCCCCCTTGTTGTCCATACGTTTGTTGTCTACATCTGTTGCTCTATTTATGCCTTGCAAAATGGTTAATCTGTACAGTTTTTCTAGGTTCCACATATATGCATGAATATACAAGATTTGTTTTTCTCTTTCTGACTTACTTCACTCTGTATGACAGTCTCTAGATCCATCGACGTCTCTACAAATGACCCAATTTCATTCCTTTTCATGGCTTAGTAATATTCCATTTTATATATGTACCACAGCTTTATGCATTCGTCTGTCTGTGGGCATTTAGGTTGCTTCCATTACCTCGATATTGTAAATAGTGATGCAATGAACATTGCGGTGAATGACTCTTTTTGATTTATGGTTTTGTCTGGGTATATGTCCAGTACTGGGATTGCTGTATCATATGGTAATTCTATTGTTAGTTTCTTAAGAAATTCCATATTGTTCTCCATAATGACTGTATCAATTTATATTCCCAACAATAGTGGAAGAGGGTTCCTTTTCTCCACACCCTTTCCAGCATTTTTTGTTTGTAGATTTTCTATGATGCCTATTCTACCAGGTGTGAGGTGATACCTCATTGTTGAATCCATTTCGTTGAGCAAGGGGTAGGTCTTGTCTATTACATATTTGGCTTATGGAACGGTATCTGTGCTAATTTCAAACTCTGCTTTTATGCAGCACCCCAACTCACCTTCCCCCTTAAGCAAGCATAAGTTGGTTTTCTAAATTTGAGACCTTGTTCTGTTTTGTAATTCAGTTAATGTGTAGCCAAGTTCACATTCCATGTATTAGTGATACCTTATGATGTTTCTTTTTCTGTGTGACTTATTTCACTTAGAATCATCGTGCCTCAATCCACTCATTATGCTGGTACGGGCCTGGTGACATAGATTACATTGCTGAGTGGTATTCTGTTGTACATAAGTACCGCAACTTCTTTATCCATTATTTGCTCTCTGGGATATTTAACTTGTGCCGCAGAAGAGATTCCTGTAAAAAGAGCCGTCCCAAATTTTGGGGTGGCTGTGTCTTTTTGATGTTAATTTCCCTAAGCTATAGGACCATAAGTGGAAGTGCCCTAGGCTCTGTTGCTTTGTTTTTTAGATGTTTCAGGAAACACCATACACTTCTACAGAGCGGCTGTTGGGAATTTACATCCCGCCCATCAGCATAACAAGGCTCCAAGTTCTCCGTGGCCTGTTCTGCCTTTCTGGATTTTACACTTTTTTCAGATGGCCCTTTTGACCGGGGGGAAGTGAGACTTCATTGTAGTGCAGATTTCCTTTGCAAGCTTGCTTGGTTGGCCAAAAAGGGCGTATGAGTTTTTTCCTGAATATATTCAGGAAAAAACACATACGCCCTTTTTGGCCAAGTGCATCATTGTCGACGTTCTTCCTCTTTTCCTGTGTTTTAAATGCAATCCAATTCCGATTCCTCCTGAAATCGGTTTCCTGCAATTCTGCCCCGCTTTCAAGTCCTCTTGGCAGCCTTACTTCAGTATATTTTTGGACGATAGCTGTCATTTATAACTCTGCAAGTTTGTGAATTACAGTGTCCCTGAGCTCCATTCTTCAACTCGCTTTCTTGTGACCTGGCCGCAACACTGCAGGATGGCTTCAGGCCTTAATCTGGTTCCGGCACGGCACGCTGAGCCTTTGGTTATTTCCTCTTCCTGGTGGGAAATGAGAGTTAAATTTGCCCGTCCAGACACCTCCAGCTAGTCTCTCATTGGTTCTCGCTATTCCTGTTCATCTTCCGCAGAAATTGCAAACTGGGCCAAACAGGAGGTTAAAGGGACTGACTCTCCAAGTCGGGAGAGTGTTAGTAAAGCGTCTGGAATGTTGCACCCGAGTACCAGGGTACGAAAACTGAGACATATTTGAACACGTCTCCCGATCACATGGTTGATCATACTCTAGGTTCCACATGCATGTTTTAGCTGAAGGAAGAATACCTTAAACCTGGGTAGTTGAAACCCGTGGAATGGGTACCATGCAATATGACTTCAAAGGGTCTTCATTTGCTCACCGAACCTCTCCAATCCTATCACTGCTGCGTTTATGCCCCTGTACACACGCTTGATTCTCTTTTGGAGACATAGCAATCCATAGGTTTTAAGATACTTAAGAGTCAGGTACATTCTTAGGCGTTTAATATGTGGTGTTGAGTCCATTTTGTTGAGCAAGGAGTAGCTCTTGTGTATTCCATATTTGGCTTAAGGAACTTTATCTGTGCTCATTTCGATCTCTGGTTTTATGCAGCACCCCAACTCACCTTCCCCCTTAAGCAAGCATAAGTTGGTTTTCTTAATTTGAGACCCTGTTCTGTTCTGTAAATCAGTTCCTGTGTAGCCAAGTTTACATTCCGTGTGTTAGTGATATCTTATGATGTTTCTTTTTCTGTGTGACTTATTTCAGTTAGAATCATCGTAGCTAACTCCACTCATTATGCTGCTACAGGCCTGATGACATAGATTTCATTGCTGAGTGATACTGCATTGTACGTGAGTTCCACAACTTATTTATCCATTTTTCACTTTCTGTGATATTGAACTTGTACTGTAAACGAGGTTGTGGTAAACAGAGCCGTCCCAAACTTTGGGGTGGCTGTGTCTTTTTGATTTTAATTTCCCTAAGCTATAGGACCATAAGTGGAAGTGTCCTAGGCTCTGTTGCTTTGTTTTTTAGATGTTTCAGGAAACACCATACACTTCTCCCGAATGGCTCTTGGCAATTTACATCCTGCCCATCAGCATAACAAGGTTCCCAGTTCTCCATGGCCTGTCCTGCCTTTCTGGATTTTACACTTTTTTCAGATGGCCCTTTTGACCGGGGGGAAGTGAGACTTCATTGTAGTGCAGATTTCCTTTGCAAGCTTGCTTGGTTGGCCAAAAAGGGCGTATGCGTTTTTTCCTGAATATATTCAGGAAAAAACGCATAAACGCTTTTTGGCCAAGTGCATTCTTGTGGACCTTCTACCTCTTTTCCTATGCTTTCAATGCAATTCCAGTCTACATCCTGAAATCGGTTTCCTCCAATTCTGCCCCGCTTTCAACTCCTTTTGGCAGCCTTACTTCAGTATATTTTTGGACGATAGCTGTCATTTATAACTCTGCAGGTTTGTGAATTACAGTGCCCCTGAGCTCCTTTCTTCAACTCGCTTTCTTGTGAGCTGGCCGCAACACCGCAGGATGGCTTCAGGCCCTAATCTGGTTCCGGCACAGCACGCTGAGCCTTTGGTTAACTCCTCTTCCTGGTGGGAAATGAGAGTTAAATTTGCCCGTCCAGACACCTCCAGCTAGTCTCTCATTGGTTCTCCCTATTCCTGTTCATCTTCCGCAGAAATTGCAAACTGGGCCAAACAGGAGGTTAAAGGGACTGACTCTCCAAGTCGGGAGAGTGTTAGTAAAGCGTCTGGAATGTTGCACCCGAGTACCAGGGTACGAAAACTGAGACATATTTGAACACGTCCCCCGATCACATGGTTGATCATACTCTAGGTTCCACATGCATGTTTTAGCTGAAGGAAGAATACCTTAAACCTGGGTAGTTGAAACCCGTGGAATGGGTACCATGCAATATGACTTCAAAGGGTCTTCATTTGCTCACCGAACCTCTCCAATCCTAGCACTGCTGCGTTTATGCCCCTGTACACACGCTTGATTCTCTTTCAGACATAGCCATCGGTACGTTTTAAGATTCTTACTAGTCAGGTATATTCTTAGGCGTTTAATATGGGGTGTTGAGTCCATTTCGTTGAGCAAGGAGTAGCTCTTGTCTATTCCATATTTGGCTTAAGGAACTTTATCTGTGCTCATTTCAATCTCTGGTTTTATGCAGCACCCCAACTCACCTTTACCCTTAAGCAAGCATAAGTTGGTTTTCTAAATTGGAGACCCTGTTCTGTTCTGTAATTCAGTTCCTGAGTAGCCAAGTTTACATTCCGTGTATTACTGATATCTTATGATGTTTCTTTTTCTGTGTGACTTATTTCAGTTAGAATCATGATACCTGAATCCACTCATTGTGCTGCTAAGGGCCTGATGACATAGATTTCATTGCTGAGTGATATTTCATTGTACGTAAGTACCACAACTTCTTTATCCATTTTTCACTTTCTGCGATATTGAACTTGTACCGTAAACGAGGTTCTTGTAAACAGAGCCGTCCCAAACTTTGGGGTGGCTGTGTCTTTCTAATTTTAATTTCCCTAATCTATAGGACCATAAGTGGAAGTGCCCTAGGCTCTGTTGCTTTGTTTTTTAGATGTTTCAGGAAACACCATACACTTCTCCAGAGTGGCTGTTGGCAATTTACATCCCGCCTATCAGCATAAGAAGGCTCCCAGTTCTCCATGCCCTGTCGTGCCTTTATGGATTTTACACTTTTTTCAGATGGCCCTTTTGACCAGGTGGAAGTGAGACTTCATTGTAGTGCAGATTTCTTTTGCAAGCTTGCTTGGTTGGCCAAAAAGTGTGTATGCGTTTTTTCCTGAATATTTTCAGGAAAAAACACATACGCCCTTTTTGGCCAAGTGCATCATTGTCGAGGTTCTGACTCTCTTCATATGTTTTCAATGCAATTCCAGTCTACCTCCTGAAATCGGTTTCCTGCAATTCTGCCTTGCTTTCTATGTCTCTTCATAGCCTTACCTCAATATATTTTTTGAAAATAGTTGGCCTTTATAACTCTGCAGGTTTTTGAATTGCGGTGGCCCTTAGCCCCACTTTTCAGCTCTTATTTTTGTGGTCTTGCCCCATAACCACAGGATTCCTTGAAGCCCTATTTTTCTTCTGGGGCACCTTGCTGTGCCTTTGGTTAATTCTTCTTACTGATGTGGCATTAGAGTGACATGTGCCCATTGAAACCACTACAGCTTGTTTCTCACTGGTTCCCCCTATTCCCATTCATCCTCCACACTAACTGCAGACTGTGCGATACCAGAACTTAAAGGCATTGACTCCATGTGGGGATGTTGTTAGTAAAGCGGCTGGAATGTCGATCCGCAGCCCCAGGAGAGGAAAAATGAGGTGCGTTTTAGAAACCTTTCCCGATCATATGGTATACCAGTCGCTGGGTTTCCCAAGCATGGTTTAGCTGTAGGAAGATTCCCTTCAACCTGGAGTGTTGGGACCCTTGGACTGAGTAGCATGAAGTATTGCATTAAACTTTCGGCAGTTGCTCACCAAAGCTCACCAATCCTCTCAGCCCCAAGTGTCCAGCCTTATGTCTTATCCAGCTGTGGGTTTATATGTGGTCAATCCAGGTTGCAATCCAGGTTGCATCACAGCCCCTGAGCGAATTTTGTAAGAATTTTTCTCTTTCATTGTTTCAGCGTTTTCTTTTTAAAATTTATTTCTATAATGGGGTTTAGCTCATTTTCACTGCTGTGTTTGTGCCGCTCTGCACACACTTGATTCCCTTACGGAGATATATCAATACATGGGTTTTAAGATTCTTATTACTCAGATATATTTCTCTGCGGTGTATAGGGTGTGTTGAGGCCAGTTCATTGAGCAAGGTGTAGATCTTGTCTAATACCTATTTGGTTTATTGAACGGTATCTGTGCTAATTTCAAACTCTGGTTTTATGCATCACCCCACCTCTCCTTTCCCCTTAAGCTGACATAAGTGTGTTTTCTAAATGTGAGACACTGTTCTGTTCTGTAATTCATTTCTTGTGCAGCCATATTTACCCTCACTCTATAAGTGATATCTTATGATATGTTTCTTTTTCTGTTTGACTTATTTCAAGTAGTATTATCGGACCTAAATCCACTCTTTATCTTTCTACTAGCCTTATTACATTGATTTCATGGTGAAGAGATATTCCATTGTACATAAGTACCACATCTTCTTTATCCATTGTTCTCTTTGCTGGGATATTTAAGGTGTATTGAAGTTGAGGTTCTTGTAAACAGAGTAGCCCTAAACTGTGGTGTGCTTGTGTCTTGTTGATTTTTAGACTTCCCTAGATATACTCCCATGATTGGAAGTGTCCTATGCTCTGTAGCTCTGTTTTTTAGATGATTTAGGAACCACCATACACTTCTCCAGAGTGGCTCTCGGCAGTTCACACACTGCCCATCAGCGTATAAAGGCTCCCTGTTCTCCATGGCCTGTCCTGCATTTCTGGATTTTACACTTTTTTAGGATGGCCCTTTTGACCGGTGGGAAGTGAGACTTCTTTGTTGTGCACATTTGCATTGCTTACTTGCTTCGTTGCCCATAAAGTGCGTATGCGTTTTTTCCTGGATATAATCAGGAAAAAACGCATACGCCCTTTTGGGCCAACTGCATCATTGTCGAAATTCTGCCGCTTTTCATGTGCATTAAAGACGAGTCCAATCTATCTCTTGAAATCTGTTTCTTGCAATTCTGTCTTGCATTCAGATCCTCTTCTTTGCCTTACCTCAACATATTTTTGGACGTTAGTTTTCATTTATAACTCTGCAGGTTTGTGAATTGCAGTGACCCTGAACTCCATTTTTTAAGTTGCTCTTTTGTGAGCTGGCCTCAAACCCGCAGGATTGCTTCAGGCCCTATTTTGGCTCCGGCGAGGCAGGCTGAGCCTTTCTTTAATTCTTATTCTTAATGGGAAATTAGAGTGATATGTGCCCGTCCAAACCCCTACAACTATTCTCTCATTGGTTCCCCCTCTTCCCGTTCATCCTCCTCACAATTTGCAAAATGTGTGAAACAGAAGTTTAAATGTGCTGATTCTCCAAGTGGGGAGATTCTAAGTAACATGGCTGGAATGGTGAACAGGAGCACCAGGAGAGGATAAATGAGGTGCATTTTAGACACATCTCCCGATCACATGGTGTACAGTCCTCTGGGTTTTCCATGCATGTTTTAGCTGTAGGAAGATCCCTTGAACCTGCAGATTTGGGACCCATTGAATGGGTACCAGGTAGTATTACTTTAAAGGGTGTGCATTTCCTCACCCAACCTCACATTTCTCTTAGCGCAAACAGTTTCCAGCCTTATGTCTCATCCTGCTGTGGGTCTAGATGTGTTCAATCCATGTTGCATCACCGTCCCTGAGGAAAAGTTGTAAGAGGTTTTCTCTGTCTCTCTGTCGTTTATTTTTTTCAATTTATTACTATATTGGTTACAGCTGATTTTCAAAGCTCTGTTTCTTGCTGCTGTACATCCACTTGATTCACGTACAGAGAGTCATCAATAAATTCTTTTTCAGATTCTTACCAGTCGTATATATTCTTTTCCGGTGACTTGAGTGTGCTGAGTGCAGTTCTTTTAGCTACCGTGTAGGCCTTGTTGATTATCAGTTTGGTATTTGGAATGGTATCTTTGCTAATTTCAACCTCCTGGATGATGCCTCACCCCTCCCCACCTTTCCCGTTTAGCAGCCTTATGCGTGTTTTCTACATATTTGATTATGTTTTTGTTTTGTAATTTATTTCATGTGTAGCCATTTTGGATTCCACCTTTAAGTGATATCTTATGATATGTGTCTTTTTCTTTTTGAATTCTGTCACTTAGAATGATCATACGTAACTCCTCCGGAGTTGTTACAACTGGCCATATTTCATTGATTTCCAGGCTGAATAATATTCCACTCTACCTAAGTACCACATCTCTATCCATTTTTTCCCTCCAGAGACATTTAAGTTATATCCTAGTCGAGGATCTTTTAAACAGAGAGGGGGTAAACATTGGGGTGCCTGTGTCCTCTCGATTTTTGTTTTTCCCAAGATATACGCCCATGAGTGCAAGTGCCCTATGCTCTGTAGCTCATTTTTTAGATGCTTTAGTAAACACAATACACTTCTCCAGAATGGCCGTTGGCAATATACATTTCCACTATAAGTCTCACAGGGCTCCCTCTTCTCGTTGCCCTGTCCTGCATTTCTGTTGTTTACGCTTTATGAGGATGGCTCTTCTGACTGATGCGAAGTGATATCTTTTGTAGTATTGACTTCCAGTGCCCACCTGTTTGGTTGGCTAAAAAAGTGTATGCCCTTTTCTTGAATATATACAGAAAAAAACGCATACACCCTTTTTGGCCAACCGCAATGTTGGCAATGTTGGCAATGTTCAGCTCCTTTTCTTGTGCTTAATGGCGAGTCCTTTCTACCTCCTCAAATCCCTTTCCTGCCATTCTCCCTTGCTTACAAGTCCTTTTCTCTGACTTTCCTCAAGACATTTTTCAGTGATGGATATTTTCAACTCTGCAGTTTTGTGAATTTTACTGCCCCTGAGTTCCATTGTTCAACTTGTGTTTATGGGAACTGGCCACAAAGCAGTGGGATTTCCTCAAGCCCTATACTGTTTCCATGGGCAACCCTAGCCTTTGGTCAATTCGTCTTCCTGATTGGAAATTAGAGTGACATGTGCCTGTCTGAACACCTAGGACTTGTCTCTCATTGTTCCTCATCCTTCCGCTTCATCCTCTGGACAAATTCCAAACTGTACGCAACAGGATGTTGACAGTGCTGACATCTCCAAGTGGGGAGACTGTTAGTAAAGACGCTGGAGGGGTGAACCCGAGCACCAGGAGATGAGGAGATGAGATGCCTTTTCCAAACTCTTCCCGATCAGACGGTATACCATCCTCTGGGTGTGACAGACATGTTTTAGCAGTAGGAAGAGTCCCATTCATGTAAGGAGAACACCAGGGCTTTTTCAAAATCAGTGTCTCCCCGAAACCCAAACTGGGGAAGTTTTTAAGCTACGGCTACACATATGTTCATTAAGGGCCTTGGGAAGTAGGCAGAGTCCAAACTTTAGATGATTGAAGTCTTCAGGGTCAGAAGCACTCACCACCAGCTTCCCTTAGGCTACACTTTAACTATCATTGATAGATGATGTCAATAAAAATATCTATTCTTTTTCAGATTATTTCCCCTTATAGGTTATTGCAAAATGTTGAGTGTAGTTCCCTGTGCTATACAGTAGTTCCTTGTTGATGATCTATTTTATACATAGCAGTGTGTATGTGTTAATTCCAAACTGTTAATTTATCCCTCCTCCCACCTTTCCCCTTTGGTAATAATAAATTATAAGATTTTATACTTCTCAGAAATGGGGGAGCTGAAAGAGAGGTATCATTTTCAATGGAAAAGCATTTAAAACAAGATTGAAGGTTTAACCAAGATTATTAGATGTACATCCTTGGAAAGAAATCACTTCGTTTCTCTAATATTGACCTGACGAATAAGACAAACCTTTTCACTGAACTTGCTTATAAAAAGTGATGGAAATATCAAATGGAAGTGTTAGAAACATCTTATTTTACCCGAGCCTTATACACTGTTCTATGTTAACTACAGTTTGGCTCACACATCTGTTCATTGAGGTTACAATAGTCTCAATTTCTGTTACTGATCCTCCAGAGTGGACCCCAACAAGTGTCCCCCTGCCCAGTGTCATTGGGGCCAACAGATCGAGACTGAGTTTGGTTCACAAGCAAAGGAAACTTTATATTTTGATCAGAGAATGGAGAGGTGAGAGCATGCACTACCCCGTGGGCTGTGGGCTGGGCTGCTGTGTAGAGATCCTGTCAGAGTCAGTGGGAGGGAGGGAGGCGGCAGAGCTCTCGAGGGCCGGGTTGGCTGTAGCTCAGGCTCTATATCGTGGAGTCTGCACTGGGCCCCAGGAGCTGAGGTGTCGACCCAGCCATTCTGCACTAGGAAATCTGGTCTGAAGTGCCGGGTGTGGAACCTCTGCATGCGGGACCCTAGGAGCACGTGAAATTAGACAAAGCACAAAGGATAAAAAAGGTTAGACTTGACTTTATTGCCCAGATTCTATTTTTATCTCCCAGGGATTTTTAATGGGCTTTGCTGGGGACAAACCCCTCCTCTGCCTTTTGTCCCGTTCCTCATTCTTGGAGTGCTGAGGGTGCAGACCCTTCTTCTGTAACTGCTGAGTGCTGAGTTGGGAGCCCTCATACCCTGGGGCGAGGGTCAGAGCTTCTCCCCAGCAGCCTCCCGGTGACGTTGATTGTCCCCAGGACCCCTGCCTCCCTGCTCGTCCACCTGAGCACCAGCATTGGAAGTGTTATAGATTCTAATGACCTTTAAGGGTCCAGGAAAGAGATGTGCAGAGACGCTGTGGGGGCCGGTTTCACCCCGCCCCACATTTGTTCGGCCACCTTAGGCTGACCGTTTCTGCCAGCCTAGATGCTCTGACCAGTAGTCTGCGCTTTCTTCAATTAGGCCCCTGAATTAACGTACAAACAGCACCAGGTGTCAGAGCCCTGCCCGCTCAACTCCCAGACAGTCCAGGGTCAGTGGTGATAAGGACCATGATGGCTACTGAGTCAACAGCCTTTTGAAGTAAACAGGAGTCCAGCCGGTCTTATTGGCCACCATCATCACGGTGTCTGTAGGCTTTTCTATGGTGACAGTGTGGTATACTGTTCCCCCGCCAAGATTATTAGCTCCCCTCTGGGTGCAGTAAGTCCTGCAAGCAGTAGTCTACTCTTTTGGGACACACTCTTGTTGTTTTATGAGAGAAACTCCAGGTCAAGTGATGTTCACACGAGTCGTCATGGTGCCCTGTTGCCCCCGGTTATCTCTCTGGATGTTGGAGTTGGAGGGCCTCCTCACTCGAGGTCGGTGTGCCCACGGAGCGAACCCTGCAACTTCAGGGCATGGTTGGTGGTTAGGATCACCACGTGGGGTCCTTTTCCCTTAGGAGGGAGGTGGCCTTTTGGGCTGCTGATTTCCAGGTTTTTAGATACCGCCAGTATCTTGGCCAGATGTGGCAGTGGGCCAAGCTCCTTAGTGACCGTAGTTTATCCTACCTGGATGGCATTCTTGCATTGTTCCATTTCAAGTGGTCCCAGTTTTTGCACTAATTCTCCAATGGCGATTCACCTTTCACCGGGAATGTAAAGGTCAAAGGGTTTAGCTAAATTAGGGAGTTCCAGGGCAAGGGTCTGAATTGACTGCTCTTTCCATTCTTGAAAGGCCACTTCTGGATTCTATTCAAAAGGATCATCATCTTTTCCTTTCAGTGTTTCATATAGAGGCCCAGCTAGTAGACTGTAGTTAGGGATCCAGAAGCAGCAAACCCTGGCCTCCGCAGGAACCCCTAAGCTGTCTTCTAGTTTTAGAAAGGGGTAAGGCTGAAAATGGTTTCTTCCCTTTCCTGGGATGGGCTTCTCTGACCTTGTGTGAGAATGAAGCCCAGGCAGGTCACCGCAGTCTGTGATATTTGAGCTTTTTCTTGGACAACTTCTATCCTTTATTGGCTTGGTAGTTCAGAGGCCTCCTTAGTAGGGCTGGCGATCAGAATGTCGTCTGCATATTGAAGGAGGGTTTCCTTTTCCAGAGGTAGAACTTTTAGGTCTTTAGCTAAGCTTTCCCCAAAGATGGTGTGGGAAGTTTTGCACCCTTGGGGCCAGACGGCCCGGAAGTATTGTTTTAGTTGTACGTTGAGTCCTGCCACTCACAAGCCAAAATTTCTTGTGACTCTGGGACTAATGGAATACAAAAGAAGGCATCATTGAAGACTAATACAGAATACCATGTCCTGGTGGTTGGTAGAATGACCAGCAGGGTGTAGGAATTAGGAGCAACTGGAGGTATATCCTCGGTGGCTTCACTGACTGTCCTGACATCCTTTACCAGGTCCCCAGCAGCCCATGGGGCTCTCGTGGTCAGACCAATCGCAGAATATGGAGCTCACCTGGGCAGGTACCCCACCCCCACCCCAGCCCACGGGGCTCTCGTGATCAGGCCCCTCCCAGGATACAGAGCTACCCTTGCAGGTACCGTGGCAGGGCTGGGCACACAGGAACCGTGCACATAGCCCTCATTGCAGAGCACCCCCAGCTCACCTGTCGCTCAGAGCTGACACAGAGCACCTCAGAGCAGGACTTGAACTAACAAACAGCAGCTGCGACAGGTCTGTGACCCTGGGCATCACTCCGTGAGGCCTCCCTCCACCTGGTCTTCCAGAGACTTCCACTGCACCCGGGGCACCAGGCCTCTGTCTCCAACCACCACCCACCCCTCCTCTCCCTGACTCCTGGGTTCCTCTCATTAGGAGAGGGTTTTCTTGAAGTTGTCTCCCACTCATGGGCCAGATAAAATGATTAGAAAACAAGCCAAAGCTGCAGCCCCTTGTCTATCCTGACTCTCAGGAGCCCACACCTGTTCCTTGGACCTGGCCGGTTCAGCAAGTTCCATTTTCTGCAACTGTGAGCCCCTGAGGGGTGATGATTGGCTGACCTGGGCAGCCTTACCGTGCCGGCCAGCCCTCCCCAGGTGTGCCTGGGTTGAGATCAATATAAATACCACTCCAGGCAGCAAGAGCCCCTGCAGCCGTGCCTGACGCCATTTTCTCTGCCCTGTCAGCAGTCTCGGGGCTGGGCTGGTGGGAGGGAGTGAGAGGCCACGGCTTTGTGGGTGGCCCAGTGTGAGTGGGGCTCTGCTGGACTTTCTGCAGCAGTTGCCAGGCTGCCACCTGCTAAAGAAGAGGATGTGTCACCCATACCTGCTGCTGGAATTTCTCCCTGGGCAGAGGTGAGGAAGGAAAAAAGCAGTGGGGGCAGGGACAGGACGGGTATCTCAGGCAGGGAAATGGAAATCTTCCAGAAGAGCACCCAGGGCCAGGACCATCCTGGCTGGCCTGCAGGCACCAAGTCGGCCGGCATGCTGTCACTCGTGTGGCTCTATGGCCCTTCCTCTAGGCTTTCAAGTCCTTGTATATATTCAGGTGTTTTACCTGGGACGGGTGGGAATAGTTCAGCAGCAACTGGCCTGGGGCTCAGCTCACGTTTACTCACAGATGCCTCGGCACGGTGCCCCAGCTTTGCAATGAGGACGCTTGTTGCGTGGGGGCTGCTGGCTGAATGGGAGACGATTCCCCACCACTGACCAACTTCAGAATTGTTTACAACTGGAGCAAGTGCCCTGATACGGTTTTCCTCTGTGTAACTGGTGGGTTCTGTGTTTTTTTCTCTTTTTCGTTTTTGGTTCAAGGTAGATTTTATTCCTCTTTTTTGTATTTACAGATATAAGCATGGAAATAATTTATTCATATAAATACATGTATGTGCAGGGAATAATTGTTTTTTCTGTTTTATTTTTTAAATTTTATTTCTTTTTAATTTTGAATTTTATTTTATATTTTTATACAGCAGGTTCTTATTGGTTATCTATTTTATACATATAAATGTATACATGCCAATCCCAGTCTCTCAACTCCTCCCACCACCACCCCCCCAACAGCTTTCCCCCCTTGTTGTCCATACGTTTGTTGTCTACATCTGTTGCTCTATTTATGCCTTGCAAAATGGTTAATCTGTACAGTTTTTCTAGGTTCCACATATATGCATGAATATACAAGATTTGTTTTTCTCTTTCTGACTTACTTCACTCTGTATGACAGTCTCTAGATCCATCGACGTCTCTACAAATGACCCAATTTCATTCCTTTTCATGGCTTAGTAATATTCCATTTTATATATGTACCACAGCTTTATGCATTCGTCTGTCTGTGGGCATTTAGGTTGCTTCCATTACCTCGATATTGTAAATAGTGATGCAATGAACATTGCGGTGAATGACTCTTTTTGATTTATGGTTTTGTCTGGGTATATGTCCAGTACTGGGATTGCTGTATCATATGGTAATTCTATTGTTAGTTTCTTAAGAAATTCCATATTGTTCTCCATAATGACTGTATCAATTTATATTCCCAACAATAGTGGAAGAGGGTTCCTTTTCTCCACACCCTTTCCAGCATTTTTTGTTTGTAGATTTTCTATGATGCCTATTCTACCAGGTGTGAGGTGATACCTCATTGTTGAATCCATTTCGTTGAGCAAGGGGTAGGTCTTGTCTATTACATATTTGGCTTATGGAACGGTATCTGTGCTAATTTCAAACTCTGCTTTTATGCAGCACCCCAACTCACCTTCCCCCTTAAGCAAGCATAAGTTGGTTTTCTAAATTTGAGACCTTGTTCTGTTTTGTAATTCAGTTAATGTGTAGCCAAGTTCACATTCCATGTATTAGTGATACCTTATGATGTTTCTTTTTCTGTGTGACTTATTTCACTTAGAATCATCGTGCCTCAATCCACTCATTATGCTGGTACGGGCCTGGTGACATAGATTACATTGCTGAGTGGTATTCTGTTGTACATAAGTACCGCAACTTCTTTATCCATTATTTGCTCTCTGGGATATTTAACTTGTGCCGCAGAAGAGATTCCTGTAAAAAGAGCCGTCCCAAATTTTGGGGTGGCTGTGTCTTTTTGATGTTAATTTCCCTAAGCTATAGGACCATAAGTGGAAGTGCCCTAGGCTCTGTTGCTTTGTTTTTTAGATGTTTCAGGAAACACCATACACTTCTACAGAGCGGCTGTTGGGAATTTACATCCCGCCCATCAGCATAACAAGGCTCCAAGTTCTCCGTGGCCTGTTCTGCCTTTCTGGATTTTACACTTTTTTCAGATGGCCCTTTTGACCGGGGGGAAGTGAGACTTCATTGTAGTGCAGATTTCCTTTGCAAGCTTGCTTGGTTGGCCAAAAAGGGCGTATGAGTTTTTTCCTGAATATATTCAGGAAAAAACACATACGCCCTTTTTGGCCAAGTGCATCATTGTCGACGTTCTTCCTCTTTTCCTGTGTTTTAAATGCAATCCAATTCCGATTCCTCCTGAAATCGGTTTCCTGCAATTCTGCCCCGCATTCACGTCCTCTTGGCAGCCCTACTTCAGTATATTTTCGGACAATAGCTGTCATTTATAAATCTGCAGGTTTGTGAATTACAGTGCCCCTGAGCTCCTTTCTTCAACTCGCTTTCTTTTGAGCTGGCCACAACACCGCAGGATTGCTTCAGGCCCTAATCTGGTTCCGGCACGGCATGCTGAGCCTTTGGTTTATTCCTCTTACCTGTGGGAAATGAGAGTTAAATTTGCCCGTCCAGACACCTCCAGCTAGTCTCTCATTGGTTCTCGCTATTCCTGTTCATCTTCCGCAGAAATTGCAAACTGGGCCAAACAGGAGGTTAAAGGGACTGACTCTCCAAGTCGGGAGAGTGTTAGTAAAGCGTCTGGAATGTTGTACCCGAGTACCAGGGAACGAAAAGTGAGACACATTTGAACACGTTTCTCGATCACACGGTGGATCATACTCTGGGTTCCACATGCATGTTTTAGCTGAAGGAAGAATCTCTTAAACCTGGAGAGTTGAGACCCATGGAATGGGTACCATGCAATATGACTTCAAAGGGTCTGCATTTGCTCACCGAACCTCACCAATCTTATGAGCCCCAAGTGTCCAGCCTTATGTGTCACCCAGCTCTGGGTGTAGATATGGTAAATGCAGGTTGCATCAGAAGCCTTGAATGAATTACTTAAGTATTGCTCTCTATTTCACTGTCATTGTGTTTTGTTTAAGAAATTTATTTTTAATATGGGATTTAGCTGATTTTCACTGCTTTAATGCCGCTGTACACACTCTTGATTCTCTTACAGAGATATATAAATCCATTGCTTTTATGATTCTTACTAGGCAGGTATATTCCTAGGAGTTGAATATGGGGTGTTGAGTCCATTTCATTGAGCAAGGAGTAGCTCTTGTCTATTCCATATTTGCCTTATAGAACGTTATCTGTGCTCATTTCAATCTCTGGTTTTATGCAGCACCCCAACTCACCTTTCCCCTTAAGCAAGCATAAGTTGGTTTTCAAAATTTGAGACCCTGTTCTGTTTTGGAATTCAGTTCATGTGTAGCCAAGTTTACATTCCATGTATTACTGATATCTTATGATGTTTCTTCTTCTGTGTGACTTATTTCAGTTAGAATCATCGTACCTGAATCCACTCATTATGCTGCTACGGGCCTGATGACATAGATTTCATTGCTGAGTGATACTGCATTCTACGTAAGTACCACAAGTTCTTTATCCATTTTTCACATTCTGTGATATTGAACTTGTACGGTAAATGAGGTTCTTGTAAACAGAGGCGTCCCAAACTTTGGGGTGGCTGTGTCTTTTTGATTTTAATTTCCCTAAGCTATAGGACCATAAGTGGAAGTGCCCTAGGCTCTGTTGCTTTGTTTTTTAGATGTTTCAGGAAACACCATACACTTCTCCCGAGTGTCTGTTGGCAATTTACATCCCGCCCATCAGCATAACAAGGTTCCCAGTTCTCCATGGCCTGTCCTGCCTTTCTGGATTTTACACTTTTTTCAGATGGCCCTTTTGACCGGGGGGAAGTGAGACTTCATTGTAGTGCAGATTTCCTTTGCAAGCTTGCTTGGTTGGCCAAAAAGGGCGTATGCTTTTTTTCCTGAATATATTCAGGAAAAAATGCATACGCCCTTTTTGGCCAAGTGCATCACTGTGGACGCTCTGCGGCTTTTCCTATGCTTTCGATGCAATTCCAGTCTACCTCCTGAAATCGGTTTCCTGCAATTCTGCCCCGCTTTCAAGTTCTCTTGGCAGCCTTACTTCAGTATATTTTTGGACTATAGCTGTCATTTATAACTCTGCAGGTTTGTGAATTACAGTGTCCCTGAGCTCCTTTCTTCAACTCGCTTTCTTTTGAGCTGGCCGCAACACCGCAGGCTGGCTTCAGGCCCTAATCTGGTTCCGGCACGGCACGCTGAGCCTTTGGTTATTTCCTCTTCCTGGTGGGAAATGAGAGTTAAATTTGCCCATCCAGACACCTCCAGCTAGTCTCTCATTGGTTCTCCCGATTCCTGTTCATCTTCCGCAGAAATTGCAAACTGGGCCAAACAGGAGGTTAAAGGCGCTGACTCTCCAAGTGGGGAGAGTGTTAGTAAAGCGTCTGGAATGTTGCACCCGAGTACCAGGGGAGGAAAACTGAGACATATTTGAACACGTCTCCCTTTCACACGGTTGATCATACTCTGGGTTCCACATGCATGTTTTAGCTGAAGGAAGAATACCTTAAACCTGGAGAGTTGAGACCCGTGGAATGGGTACCAGACAATATGACTTCAAAGGGTCTTCATTTGCTCACCGAACCTCTCCAATCCTATCACTGCTGAGTTTATGCCCCTGTACACATGCTTGATTCTCTTTCGGAGACATAGCAATCCATAGGTTTTAAGATACTTACGAGTCAGGTACATTCTTAGGCGTTTAATATGGGGTGTTGAGTCCATTTCGTTGAGCAAGGAGTAGCTCTTGTCTATTCCATATTTGGCTTAAGGAACTTTATCTGTGCTCATTTCAATCTCTCGTTTTATGCAGCACCCCAACTCACCTTTCCCCTTAAGCAAGCATAAGTTGGTTTTCTAAATTTGAGACCCTGTTCTGTTTTGGAATTCAGTTCCTGTGTAGCCAAGTTTACATTCCGTGTATTAGTGATAACTTATGATGTTTCTTTTTCTGTGTGACTTATTTCAGTTAGAATCATCGTACCTGAATCCACTCATTATGCTGCTACGGGCCTGATGACATAGATTTCATTGCTGAGTGATACTGCATTGTACGTAAGTACCACAAGTTGTTTATCCATTTTTCACTTTCTGTGATATTGAACTTGTATGGTAAACGAGGTTCTTGTAAACAGAGGCGTCCCAAACTTTGGGGTGGCTGTGTCTTTTTGATTTTAATTTCCCTAAGCTATAGGACCATAAGTGGAAGTGCCCTAGGCTCTGTTGCTTAGTTTTTTAGATGTTTCAGGAAACACCATACACTTCTCCGGAGTGGCTGTTGGCAATTTACATCCCGCCCATCAGAATAACAAGGCTCCCAGTTCTCCATGGCCTGTCCTGCCTTTCTGGATTTTACACTTTTTTCAGATGGCCCTTTTGACCGGGGGGAAGTGAGACTTCATTGTAGTGCAGATTTCCTTTGCAAGCTTGCTTGGTTGGCCAAAAAGGGCGTATGCATTTTTTCCTGAATATATTCAGGAAAACACGCATACGCCCTTTTTGGCCAAGTGCATCATTGTGGACGTTCTTCCTCTTTTCCTATGCTTTCAATGCAATTCCAGTCTACCTCCTGAAATCGGTTTCCTGCAATTCTGCCCCGCTTTCAAGTCCTCTTGGCAGCCCTACTTCAGTATATTTTTGGACGACAGCTGTCATTTATAACTCTGCAGGTTTGTGAATTACAGTGTCCCTGAGCTCCTTTCTTCAACTCGCTTTCTTGTGAGCTGGCCGCAACACCGCAGGCTGGCTTCAGGCCCTAATCTGGTTCCAGCACAGCACGCTGAGCCTTTGGTTAATTCCTCTTCCTGGTGGGAAATGAGAGTTAAATTTGCCCGTCCAGACACCTCCAGCTAGTCTCTCATTGGTTCTCGTTATTCCTGTTCATCTTCCGCAGAAATTGCAAACTGGGCCAAACAGGAGGTTTAGGGACTGACTCTCCAAGTCGGGAGAATGTTAGTAAAGCGTCTGGAATGTTGCACCCAAGTACCAGGGTACGAAAACTGAGACATATTTGAACACGTCTCCCGATCACATGGTTGATCATACTCTAGGTTCCACATGCATGTTTTAGCTGAAGGAAGAATACCTTAAACCTGGGTAGTTGAAACCCGTGGAATGGGTACCATGCAATATGACTTCAAAGGGTCTTCATTTGCTCGCCGAACCTCTCCAATCCTATCACTGCTGCGTTTATGTCCCTGTACACATGCTTGATTCTCTTTCGGAGACATAGCAATCCATAGGTTTTAAGATACTTAAGAGTCAGGTACATTCTTAGGCGTTTAATATGCGGTGTTGAGTCCATTTCGTTGAGCAAGGAGTAGCTCTTGTCTATTCCATATTTGGCTTAAGGAACTTTATCTGTGCTCATTTCAGTCTCTGGTTTTATGCAGCACCCCAACTCACCTTTACCCTTAAACAAGCATAAGTTGGTTTTCTAAATTTGAGACCCTGTTCTGTTCTGTAATTCAGTTCCTGTGTAGCCAAGTTTACATTCCGTGTATTACTGATATCTTATGATGTTTCTTTTTCTGTGTGACTTATTTCAGTTAGAATCATCGTACCTGAATCCACTCATTGTGCTGCTACGGGCCTGATGGCATAGATTTCACTGCTGAGTGATACTGCATTGTACGTAAGTACCACAAGTTCTTTATCCATTTTTCACTTTCTGTGATATTGAACTTGTACGGTAAACGAGGTTCTTGTAAACAGAGGCGTCCCAAACATTGGGGTGGCTGTATCTTTTTGATTTTAATTTCCCTAAGCTATAGGACCATAAGTGGAAGTGCCCTAGGCTCTGTTGCTTTGTTTTTTAGATGTTTCAGGAAACACCATACACTTCTCCCGAGTGTCTGTTGGCAATGTACATCCCGCCCATCAGCATAACAAGGTTCCCAGTTCTCCATGGCCTGTCCTGCCTTTCTGGATTTTACACTTTTTTCAGATGGCCCTTTTTACCGGGGGGAAGTGAGACTTCATTGTAGTGCAGATTTCCTTTGCAAGCTTGCTTGGTTGGCCAAAAAGGGCGTATACGTTTTTTCCTGAATATATTCAGGAAAAAACGCATACGCGCTTTTTGGCCAAGTGCATTCTTGTGGACCTTCTGCCTCTTTTCCTATGCTTTCAATGCAATTCCAGTCTACATCCTGAAATCGGTTTCCTGCAATTCTGCCCCGCTTCAACTCCTTTTGGCAGCCTTACTTCAGTATATTTTTGGACGATAGCTGTCATTTATAACTCTGCAGGTTTGTGAATTACAGTGCCCCTGAGCTCCTTTCTTCAACTCGCTTTCTTGTGAGCTGGCCGCAACACCGCAGGATGGCTTCAGGCCCTAATCTGGTTCCGGCACAGCACGCTGAGCCTTTGGTTAATTCCTCTTCCTGGTGGGAAATGAGAGTTAAATTTGCCCGTCCAGACACCTCCAGCTAGTCTCTCATTGGTTCTCGCTATTCCTGTTCATCTTCCGCAGAAATTGCAACCTGGGCCAAACAGGAGGTTAAAGGGACTGACTCTCCAAGTCGGGAGAGTGTTAGTAAAGCGTCTGGAATGTTGCACCCGAGTACCAGGGTACGAAAACTGAGACATATTTGAACACGTCTCCCGATCACATGGTTGATCATACTCTAGGTTCCACATGCATGTTTTAGCTGAAGGAAGAATACCTTAAACCTGGGTAGTTGAAACCCGTGGAATGGGCACCATGCAATATGACTTCAAAGGGTCTTCATTTGCTCACCGAACCTCTCCAATCCTATCACTGCTGCGTTTATGCCCCTGTACAGACGCTTGATTCTCTTTCAGACATAGCCATCCATACGTTTTAAGATTCTTACTAGTCAGGTATATTCTTAGGCGTTTTATATGGGGTGTTGAGTCCATTTCGTTGACCAAGGAGTAGCTCTTGTCTATTCCATATTTGGCTTAAGGAACTTTATCTGTGCTCATTTCAATCTCTGGTTTTATGCAGCACCCCAACTCACCTTTACCCTTAAGCAAGCATAAGTTGGTTTTCTAAATTGGAGACCCTGTTCTGTTCTGTAATTCAGTTCCTGTGTAGCCAAGTTTACATTCCGTGTATTACTGATATCTTATGATGTTTCTTTTTCTGTGTGACTTATTTCAGTTAGAATCATCATACCTGAATCCACTCATTGTGCTGCTAAGGGCCTGATGACATAGATTTCATTGCTGAGTGATATTGCCTTGTATGTAAGTACCACAACTTCTTTATCCATTTTTCACTTTCTGCGATATTGAACTTGTACCGTAAACGAGGTTCTTGTAAACAGAGCCGTCCCAAACTTTGGGGTGGCTGTGTCTTTTTAATTTTAATTTCCCTAATCTATAGGACCATAAGTGGAAGTGCCCTAGGCTCTGTTGCTTTGTTTTTTAGATGTTTCAGGAAACACCATACACTTCTACAGAGTGGCTGTTGGCAATTTACATCCCGCCCATCAGCATAAGAAGGCTCCCAGTTCTCCATGCCCTGTCGTGCTTTTATGGATTTTACACTTTTTTCAGATGGCCCTTTTGACCAGGTGGAAGTGAGACTTCATTGTAGTGCACATTTCCTTTGCAAGCTTGCTTGGTTGGCCAAAAAGTGTGTATGCGTTTTTTCCTGAATATATTCAGGAAAAAACACATACGCCCTTTTTGGCCAAGTGCATTATTGTCGAGGTTCTGACTCTCTTCATATGTTTTCAATGCAATTCCAGTCTACCTCCTGAAATCGGTTTCCTGCAATTCTGCCTTGCTTTCAATGTCTCTTCATAGCCTTACCTCAATATATTTTTTGAAAATAGTTGGCCTTTATAACTCTGCAGGTTTTTGAATTGCAGTGGCCCTTAGCCCCACTTTTCAGCTCTTATTTTTGTGGTCTTGCCCCATAACCACAGGATTCCTTGAAGCCCTATTTTTCTTCTGGGGCACCTTGCTGTGCCTTTGGTTAATTCTTCTTACTGATGTGGCATTAGAGTGACATGTGCCCATTTAACCGCTACAGCTTGTTTCTCACTGGTTCCCCCTATTCCCATTCATCCTCCACACTAACTGCAGACTGTGCGATACCAGAACTTAAAGGCATTGACTCCATGTGGGGATGTTGTTAGTAAAGCGGCTGGAATGTCGATCCGCAGCCCCAGGAGAGGAAAAATGAGGTGCGTTTTAGAAACCTTTCCCGATCATATGGTATACCAGTCGCTGGGTTTCCCAAGCATGGTCTAGCTGTAGGAAGATTCCCTTCAACCTGGAGTGTTGGGACCCTTGGACTGAGTAGCATGAAGTATTGCATTAAACTTTCGGCAGTTGCTCACCAAAGCTCACCAATCCTCTCAGCCCCAAGTGTCCAGCCTTATGTCTTATCCAGCTGTGGGTTTATATGTGGTCAATCCAGGTTGCATCACATCCCCTGAGCGAATTTTGTAAGAATTTTTCTCTCTTTCATTGTTTCAGCGTTTTCTTTTTAAAATTTATTTCTATAATGGGGTTTAGCTCATTTTCACTGCTGTGTTTGTGCCGCTCTGCACACACTTGATTCCCTTATGGAGATATATCAATACATGGGTTTTAAGATTCTTATTACTCAGATATATTTCTCTGCGGTGTATAGGGTGTGTTGAGGCCAGTTCATTGAGCAAGGTGTAGATCTTGTCTAATACCTATTTGGTTTATTGAACGGTATCTGTGCTAATTTCAAACTCTGGTTTTATGCATCACCCCACCTCTCCTTTCCCCTTAAGCTGACATAAGTGTGTTTTCTAAATGTGAGACACTGTTCTGTTCTGTAATTCATTTCTTGTGCAGCCATATTTACCCTCCCTCTATAAGTGATATCTTATGATATGTTTCTTTTTCTGTTTGACTTATTTCAAGTAGTATTATCGGACCTAAATCCACTCTTTATCCTTCTACTAGCCTTATTACATTGATTTCATGGTGAAGAGATATTCCATTGTACATAAGTACCACATCTTCTTTATCCATTGTTCTCTTTCCTGGGATATTTAAGGTGTACTGAAGTTGAGGTTCTTGTAAACAGAGTAGCCCTAAACTGTGGTGTGCTTGTGTCTTGTTGATTTTTAGACTTCCCTAGATATACTCCCATGATTGGAAGTGTCCTATGCTCTGTAGCTCTGTTTTTTAGATGATTTAGGAACCACCATACACTTCTCCAGAGTGGCTCTCGGCAGTTCACACACTGCCCATCAGCGTATAAAGGCTCCCTGTTCTCCATGGCCTGTCCTGCCTTTCTGGATTTTACACTTTTTTAGGATGGCCCTTTTGACCGGTGGGAAGTGAGACTTCTTTGTTGTGCACATTTGCATTGCTTACTTGCTTCGTTGCCCATAAAGTGCGTATGCGTTTTTTCCTGGATATAATCAGGAAAAAACGCATACGCCCTTTTGGGCCAACTGCATCATTGTCGAAATTCTGCCGCTTTTCATGTGCATTAAAGACGAGTCCAATCTATCTCTTGAAATCTGTTTCTTGCAATTCTGTCTTGCATTCAGATCCTCTTCTTTGCCTTACCTCAACATATTTTTGGACATTAGTTTTCATTTATAACTCTGCAGGTTTGTGAATTGCAGTGACCCTGAGCTCCATTTTTTAAGTTGCTCTTTTGTGAGCTGTCCTCAAACCCGCAGGATTGCTTCAGGCCCTATTTTGGCTCCGGCGAGGCAGGCTGAGCCTTTCTTTAATTCTTATTCTTAATGGGAAATTAGAGTGATATGTGCCCGTCCAAACCCCTACAACTATTCTCTCATTGGTTCCCCCTCTTCCCGTTCATCCTCCTCACAATTTGCAAAATGTGTGAAACAGAAGTTTAAATGTGCTGATTCTCCAAGTGGGGAGATTCTAAGTAACATGGCTGGAATGGTGAACAGGAGCACCAGGAGAGGATAAATGAGGTGCATATTAGACACATCTCCCGATCACATGGTGTACAGTCCTCTGGGTTTTCCATGCATGTTTTAGCTGTAGGAAGATCCCTTGAACCTGCAGATTTGGGACCCATTGAATGGGTACCAGGTAGTATTACTTTAAAGGGTGTGCATTTCCTCACCCAACCTCACATTTCTCTTAGCGCAAACAGTTTCCAGCCTTATGTCTCATCCTGCTGTGGGTCTAGATGTGTTCAATCCATGTTGCATCACCGTCCCTGAGGAAAAGTTGTAAGAGGTTTTCTCTGTCTCTCTGTCGTTTATTTTTTTCAATTTATTACTATATTGGTTACAGCTGATTTTCAAAGCTCTGTTTCTTGCTGCTGTACATCCACTTGATTCACGTACAGAGAGTCATCAATAAATTCTTTTTCAGATTCTTACCAGTCGTATATATTCTTTTCCGGTGACTTGAGTGTGCTGAGTGCAGTTCTTTTAGCTACCGTGTAGGCCTTGTTGATTATCAGTTTGGTATTTGGAATGGTATCTTTGCTAATTTCAACCTCCTGGATGATGCCTCACCCCTCCCCACCTTTCCCGTTTAGCAGCCTTATGCGTGTTTTCTACATATTTGACTATGTTTTTGTTTTGTAATTTATTTCATGTGTAGCCATTTTGGATTCCACCTTTAAGTGATATCTTATGATATGTGTCTTTTTCTTTTTGAATTCTGTCACTTAGAATGATCATACGTAACTCCTCCGGAGTTGTTACAACTGGCCATATTTCATTGATTTCCAGGCTGAATAATATTCCACTCTACCTAAGTACCACATCTCTATCCATTTTTTCCCTCCAGAGACATTTAAGTTATATCCTAGTCGAGGATCTTTTAAACAGAGAGGGGGTAAACATTGGGGTGCCTGTGTCCTCTCGATTTTTGTTTTTCCCAAGATATACGCCCATGAGTGCAAGTGCCCTATGCTCTGTAGCTCATTTTTTAGATGCTTTAGTAAACACAATACACTTCTCCAGAATGGCCGTTGGCAATATACATTTCCACTATAAGTCTCACAGGGCTCCCTCTTCTCGTTGCCCTGTCCTGCATTTCTGTTGTTTACGCTTTATGAGGATGGCTCTTCTGACTGATGCGAAGTGATATCTTTTGTAGTATTGACTTCCAGTGCCCACCTGTTTGGTTGGCTAAAAAAGTGTATGCCCTTTTCTTGAATATATACAGAAAAAAACGCATACACCCTTTTTGGCCAACCGCAATGTTGGCAATGTTGGCAATGTTGGCAATGTTCAGCTCCTTTTCTTGTGCTTAATGGCGAGTCCTTTCTACCTCCTCAAATCCCTTTCCTGCCATTCTCCCTTGCTTACAAGTCCTTTTCTCTGACTTTCCTCAAGACATTTTTCAGTGATGGATATTTTCAACTCTGCAGTTTTGTGAATTTTACTGCCCCTGAGTTCCATTGTTCAACTTGTGTTTATGGGAACTGGCCACAAAGCAGTGGGATTTCCTCAAGCCCTATACTGTTTCCATGGGCAACCCTAGCCTTTGGTCAATTCGTCTTCCTGATTGGAAATTAGAGTGACATGTGCCTGTCTGAACACCTAGGACTTGTCTCTCATTGTTCCTCATCCTTCCGCTTCATCCTCTGGACAAATTCCAAACTGTACGCAACAGGATGTTGACAGTGCTGACATCTCCAAGTGGGGAGACTGTTAGTAAAGACGCTGGAGGGGTGAACCCGAGCACCAGGAGATGAGGAGATGAGATGCCTTTTCCAAACTCTTCCCGATCAGACGGTATACCATCCTCTGGGTGTGACAGACATGTTTTAGCAGTAGGAAGAGTCCCATTCATGTAAGGAGAACACCAGGGCTTTTTCAAAATCAGTGTCTCCCCGAAACCCAAACTGGGGAAGTTTTTAAGCTACGGCTACACATATGTTCATTAAGGGCCTTGGGAAGTAGGCAGAGTCCAAACTTTAGATGATTGAAGTCTTCAGGGTCAGAAGCACTCACCACCAGCTTCCCTTAGGCTACACTTTAACTATCATTGATAGATGATGTCAATAAAAATATCTATTCTTTTTCAGATTATTTCCCCTTATAGGTTATTGCAAAATGTTGAGTGTAGTTCCCTGTGCTATACAGTAGTTCCTTGTTGATGATCTATTTTATACATAGCAGTGTGTATGTGTTAATTCCAAACTGTTAATTTATCCCTCCTCCCACCTTTCCCCTTTGGTAATAATAAATTATAAGATTTTATACTTCTCAGAAATGGGGGAGCTGAAAGAGAGGTATCATTTTCAATGGAAAAGCATTTAAAACAAGATTGAAGGTTTAACCAAGATTATTAGATGTACATCCTTGGAAAGAAATCACTTCGTTTCTCTAATATTGACCTGACGAATAAGACAAACCTTTTCACTGAACTTGCTTATAAAAAGTGATGGAAATATCAAATGGAAGTGTTAGAAACATCTTATTTTACCCGAGCCTTATACACTGTTCTATGTTAACTACAGTTTGGCTCACACATCTGTTCATTGAGGTTACAATAGTCTCAATTTCTGTTACTGATCCTCCAGAGTGGACCCCAACAAGTGTCCCCCTGCCCAGTGTCATTGGGGCCAACAGATCGAGACTGAGTTTGGTTCACAAGCAAAGGAAACTTTATATTTTGATCAGAGAATGGAGAGGTGAGAGCATGCACTACCCCGTGGGCTGTGGGCTGGGCTGCTGTGTAGAGATCCTGTCAGAGTCAGTGGGAGGGAGGGAGGCGGCAGAGCTCTCGAGGGCCGGGTTGGCTGTAGCTCAGGCTCTATATCGTGGAGTCTGCACTGGGCCCCAGGAGCTGAGGTGTCGACCCAGCCATTCTGCACTAGGAAATCTGGTCTGAAGTGCCGGGTGTGGAACCTCTGCATGCGGGACCCTAGGAGCACGTGAAATTAGACAAAGCACAAAGGATAAAAAAGGTTAGACTTGACTTTATTGCCCAGATTCTATTTTTATCTCCCAGGGATTTTTAATGGGCTTTGCTGGGGACAAACCCCTCCTCTGCCTTTTGTCCCGTTCCTCATTCTTGGAGTGCTGAGGGTGCAGACCCTTCTTCTGTAACTGCTGAGTGCTGAGTTGGGAGCCCTCATACCCTGGGGCGAGGGTCAGAGCTTCTCCCCAGCAGCCTCCCGGTGACGTTGATTGTCCCCAGGACCCCTGCCTCCCTGCTCGTCCACCTGAGCACCAGCATTGGAAGTGTTATAGATTCTAATGACCTTTAAGGGTCCAGGAAAGAGATGTGCAGAGACGCTGTGGGGGCCGGTTTCACCCCGCCCCACATTTGTTCGGCCACCTTAGGCTGACCGTTTCTGCCAGCCTAGATGCTCTGACCAGTAGTCTGCGCTTTCTTCAATTAGGCCCCTGAATTAACGTACAAACAGCACCAGGTGTCAGAGCCCTGCCCGCTCAACTCCCAGACAGTCCAGGGTCAGTGGTGATAAGGACCATGATGGCTACTGAGTCAACAGCCTTTTGAAGTAAACAGGAGTCCAGCCGGTCTTATTGGCCACCATCATCACGGTGTCTGTAGGCTTTTCTATGGTGACAGTGTGGTATACTGTTCCCCCGCCAAGATTATTAGCTCCCCTCTGGGTGCAGTAAGTCCTGCAAGCAGTAGTCTACTCTTTTGGGACACACTCTTGTTGTTTTATGAGAGAAACTCCAGGTCAAGTGATGTTCACACGAGTCGTCATGGTGCCCTGTTGCCCCCGGTTATCTCTCTGGATGTTGGAGTTGGAGGGCCTCCTCACTCGAGGTCGGTGTGCCCACGGAGCGAACCCTGCAACTTCAGGGCATGGTTGGTGGTTAGGATCACCACGTGGGGTCCTTTTCCCTTAGGAGGGAGGTGGCCTTTTGGGCTGCTGATTTCCAGGTTTTTAGATACCGCCAGTATCTTGGCCAGATGTGGCAGTGGGCCAAGCTCCTTAGTGACCGTAGTTTATCCTACCTGGATGGCATTCTTGCATTGTTCCATTTCAAGTGGTCCCAGTTTTTGCACTAATTCTCCAATGGCGATTCACCTTTCACCGGGAATGTAAAGGTCAAAGGGTTTAGCTAAATTAGGGAGTTCCAGGGCAAGGGTCTGAATTGACTGCTCTTTCCATTCTTGAAAGGCCACTTCTGGATTCTATTCAAAAGGATCATCATCTTTTCCTTTCAGTGTTTCATATAGAGGCCCAGCTAGTAGACTGTAGTTAGGGATCCAGAAGCAGCAAACCCTGGCCTCCGCAGGAACCCCTAAGCTGTCTTCTAGTTTTAGAAAGGGGTAAGGCTGAAAATGGTTTCTTCCCTTTCCTGGGATGGGCTTCTCTGACCTTGTGTGAGAATGAAGCCCAGGCAGGTCACCGCAGTCTGTGATATTTGAGCTTTTTCTTGGACAACTTCTATCCTTTATTGGCTTGGTAGTTCAGAGGCCTCCTTAGTAGGGCTGGCGATCAGAATGTCGTCTGCATATTGAAGGAGGGTTTCCTTTTCCAGAGGTAGAACTTTTAGGTCTTTAGCTAAGCTTTCCCCAAAGACGGTGTGGGAAGTTTTGCACCCTTGGGGCCAGACGGCCCGGAAGTATTGTTTTAGTTGTACGTTGAGTCCTGCCACTCACAAGCCAAAATTTCTTGTGACTCTGGGACTAATGGAATACAAAAGAAGGCATCATTGAAGACTAATACAGAATACCATGTCCTGGTGGTTGGTAGAATGACCAGCAGGGTGTAGGAATTAGGAGCAACTGGAGGTATATCCTCGGTGGCTTCACTGACTGTCCTGACATCCTTTACCAGGTCCCCAGCAGCCCATGGGGCTCTCGTGGTCAGACCAATCGCAGAATATGGAGCTCACCTGGGCAGGTACCCCACCCCCACCCCAGCCCACGGGGCTCTCGTGATCAGGCCCCTCCCAGGATACAGAGCTACCCTTGCAGGTACCGTGGCAGGGCTGGGCACACAGGAACCGTGCACATAGCCCTCATTGCAGAGCACCCCCAGCTCACCTGTCGCTCAGAGCTGACACAGAGCACCTCAGAGCAGGACTTGAACTAACAAACAGCAGCTGCGACAGGTCTGTGACCCTGGGCATCACTCCGTGAGGCCTCCCTCCACCTGGTCTTCCAGAGACTTCCACTGCACCCGGGGCACCAGGCCTCTGTCTCCAACCACCACCCACCCCTCCTCTCCCTGACTCCTGGGTTCCTCTCATTAGGAGAGGGTTTTCTTGAAGTTGTCTCCCACTCATGGGCCAGATAAAATGATTAGAAAACAAGCCAAAGCTGCAGCCCCTTGTCTATCCTGACTCTCAGGAGCCCACACCTGTTCCTTGGACCTGGCCGGTTCAGCAAGTTCCATTTTCTGCAACTGTGAGCCCCTGAGGGGTGATGATTGGCTGACCTGGGCAGCCTTACCGTGCCGGCCAGCCCTCCCCAGGTGTGCCTGGGTTGAGATCAATATAAATACCACTCCAGGCAGCAAGAGCCCCTGCAGCCGTGCCTGACGCCATTTTCTCTGCCCTGTCAGCAGTCTCGGGGCTGGGCTGGTGGGAGGGAGTGAGAGGCCACGGCTTTGTGGGTGGCCCAGTGTGAGTGGGGCTCTGCTGGACTTTCTGCAGCAGTTGCCAGGCTGCCACCTGCTAAAGAAGAGGATGTGTCACCCATACCTGCTGCTGGAATTTCTCCCTGGGCAGAGGTGAAGAAGGAAAAAAGCAGTGGGGGCAGGGACAGGACGGGTATCTCAGGCAGGGAAATGGAAATCTTCCAGAAGAGCACCCAGGGCCAGGACCATCCTGGCTGGCCTGCAGGCACCAAGTCGGCCGGCATGCTGTCACTCGTGTGGCTCTATGGCCCTTCCTCTAGGCTTTCAAGTCCTTGTATATATTCAGGTGTTTTACCTGGGACGGGTGGGAATAGTTCAGCAGCAACTGGCCTGGGGCTCAGCTCACGTTTACTCACAGATGCCTCGGCACGGTGTCCCAGCTTTGCAATGAGGACGCTTGTTGCGTGGGGGCTGCTGGCTGAATGGGAGACGATTCCCCACCACTGACCAACTTCAGAATTGTTTACAACTGGAGCAAGTACCCTGATACGGTTTTCCTCTGTGTAACTGGTGGGTTCTGTGTTTTTTTCTCTTTTTCGTTTTTGGTTCAAGGTAGATTTTATTCCTCTTTTTTGTATTTACAGATATAAGCATGGAAATAATTTATTCATATAAATACATGTATGTGCAGGGAATAATTGTTTTTTCTGTTTTATTTTTTAAATTTTATTTCTTTTTAATTTTGAATTTTATTTTATATTTTTATACAGCAGGTTCTTATTGGTTATCTATTTTATACATATAAATGTATACATGCCAATCCCAGTCTCTCAACTCCTCCCACCACCACCCCCCCAACAGCTTTCCCCCCTTGTTGTCCATACGTTTGTTGTCTACATCTGTTGCTCTATTTATGCCTTGCAAAATGGTTAATCTGTACAGTTTTTCTAGGTTCCACATATATGCATGAATATACAAGATTTGTTTTTCTCTTTCTGACTTACTTCACTCTGTATGACAGTCTCTAGATCCATCGACGTCTCTACAAATGACCCAATTTCATTCCTTTTCATGGCTTAGTAATATTCCATTTTATATATGTACCACAGCTTTATGCATTCGTCTGTCTGTGGGCATTTAGGTTGCTTCCATTACCTCGATATTGTAAATAGTGATGCAATGAACATTGCGGTGAATGACTCTTTTTGATTTATGGTTTTGTCTGGGTATATGTCCAGTACTGGGATTGCTGTATCATATGGTAATTCTATTGTTAGTTTCTTAAGAAATTCCATATTGTTCTCCATAATGACTGTATCAATTTATATTCCCAACAATAGTGGAAGAGGGTTCCTTTTCTCCACACCCTTTCCAGCATTTTTTGTTTGTAGATTTTCTATGATGCCTATTCTACCAGGTGTGAGGTGATACCTCATTGTTGAATCCATTTCGTTGAGCAAGGGGTAGGTCTTGTCTATTACATATTTGGCTTATGGAACGGTATCTGTGCTAATTTCAAACTCTGCTTTTATGCAGCACCCCAACTCACCTTCCCCCTTAAGCAAGCATAAGTTGGTTTTCTAAATTTGAGACCTTGTTCTGTTTTGTAATTCAGTTCATGTGTAGCCAAGTTCACATTCCGTGTATTAGTGATACCTTATGATGTTTCTTTTTCTGTGTGACTTATTTCACTTAGAATCATCGTGCCTCAATCCACTCATTATGCTGGTACGGGCCTGGTGACATAGATTTCATTGCTGAGTGGTATTCTGTTGTACATAAGTACCGCAACTTCTTTATCCATTATTTGCTCTCTGGGATATTTAACTTGTGCCGCAGAAGAGATTCCTGTAAAAAGAGCCGTCCCAAATTTTGGGGTGGCTGTGTCTTTTTGATTTTAATTTCCCTAAGCTATAGGACCATAAGTGGAAGTGCCCTAGGCTCTGTTGCTTTGTTTTTTAGATGTTTCAGGAAACACCATACACTTCTCCCGAGTGTCTGTTGGCAATTTACATCCCGCCCATCAGCATAACAAGGCTCCCAGTTCTCCATGGCCTGTCCTGCCTTTCTGGATTTTACACTTTTTTCAGATGGCCCTTTTGACCGGGGGGAAGTCAGACTTCATTGTAGTGCAGATTTCCTTTGCAAACTTGCTTGGTTGGCCAAAAAGGGCATATGCGTTTTTTCCTGAATATATTCAGGAAAAAACGCATACGCCCTTTTTGGCCAAGTGCATCATTGTGGACGTTCTGCCTCTTTTCCTATGCTTTCAATGCAATTCCAGTCTACCTCCTGAAATCGGTTTCCTGCAATTCTGCCCCGCTTTCAAGTCCTCTTGGCAGCCTTACTTCAGTATATTTTTGGACGATAGTTGTCATTTATAACTCTGCAGGTTTGTGAATTACAGTGCCCCTGAGCTCCTTTCTTCAACTCGCTTTCTTGTGAGCTGGCCGCAACACCGCAGGATGGCTTCAGGCCCTAATCTGGTTCCGGCACGGCATGCTGAGCCTTTGGTTATTTCCTCTTCCTGGTGGGAAATGAGAGTTAAATTTGCCCGTCCAGACACCTCCAGCTAGTCTCTCATTGGTTCTCGCTATTCCTGTTCATCTTCCGCAGAAATTGCAAACTGGGCCAAACAGGAGGTTAAAGGGACTGACTCTCCAAGTCGGGAGAGTGTTAGTAAAGCATCTGGAATGTTGCACCCGTGTACCAGGGTACGAAAACTGAGACATATTTGAACACGTCTCCCGATCACATGGTTGATCATACTCTAGGTTCCACATGCATGTTTTAGCTGAAGGAAGAATACCTTAAACCTGGGTAGTTGAAACCCGTGGAATGGGTACCATGCAATATGACTTCAAAGGGTCTTCATTTGCTCACCGAACCTCTCCAATCCTATCACTGCTGCGTTTATGTCCCTGTACACATGCTTGATTCTCTTTCGGAGACATAGCAATCCATAGGTTTTAAGATACTTAAGAGTCAGGTACATTCTTAGGCGTTTAATATGCGGTGTTGAGTCCATTTCGTTGAGCAAGGAGTAGCTCTTGTCTATTCCATATTTGGCTTAAGGAACTTTATCTGTGCTCATTTCAATCTCTGGTTTTATGCAGCACCCCAACTCACCTTTACCCTTAAACAAGCATAAGTTGGTTTTCTAAATTTGAGACCATGTTCTGTTCTGTAATTCAGTTCCTGTGTAGCCAAGTTTACATTCCATGTATTACTGATATCTTATGATGTTTCTTTCTCTGTGTGACTTATTTCAGTTAGAATCATCGTACCTGAATCCACTCATTGTGCTGCTACGGGCCTGATGACATAGATTTCACTGCTGAGTGATACTGCATTGTATGTAAGTACCACAAGTTCTTTATCCATTTTTCACTTTCTGTGATATTGAACTTGTACGGTAAACGAGGTTCTTGTAAACAGAGGCGTCCCAAACATTGGAGTGGCTGTATCTTTTTGATTTTAATTTCCCTAAGCTATAGGACCATAAGTGGAAGTGCCCTAGGCTCTGTTGCTTTGTTTTTTAGATGTTTCAGGAAACACCATACACTTCTCCCGAGTGTCTGTTGGCAGTTTACATCCCGCCCATCAGCATAACAAGGCTCCCAGGTCTCCATGGCCTGTCCTGCCTTTCTGGATTTTACACTTTTTTCAGATGGCCCTTTTGACCGGGGGGGGGGGGAAGTGAGACTTCATTGTAGTGCAGATTTCCTTTGCAAGCTTGCTTGGTTGGCCAAAAAGGGCGTATGCGTTTTTTCCTGAATATATTCAGGAGAAAACGCATACGCCCTTTTTGGCCAAGTGCATCATTGTGGACGTTCTGCCTCTTTTCCTATGCTTTCAATGCAATTCCAGTCTACCTCCTGAAATCGGTTTCCTGCAATTCTGCCCCGCTTTCAAGTCCTCTTGGCAGCCTTACTTCAGTATATTTTTGGACGATAGTTGTCATTTATAACTCTGCAGGTTTGTGAATTACAGTGCCGCTGAGCTCCTTTCTTCAACTCGTTTTCTTGTGAGCTGGCCGCAACACCGCAGGATGGCTTCAGGCCCTAATCTGGTTCCGGCACGGCACGCTCTGCCTTTGGTTATTTCCTCTTCCTGTTGGGAAATGAGAGTTAAATTTGCCCGTCCAGACACCTCCAGCTAGTCTCTCATTGGTTCTCGCTATTCCTGTTCATCTTCCGCAGAAATTGCAAACTGGGCCAAACAGGAGGTTAAAGGGACTGACTCTCCAAGTCGGGAGAGTGTTAGTAAAGCGTCTGGAATGTTGCACCCGAGTACCAGGGTATGAAAACTGAGACATATTTGAACACGTATCCCGATCACATGGTTGATCATACTCTAGGTTCCACATGCATGTTTTAGCTGAAGGAAGAATACCTTAAACCTGGGTAGTTGAAACCCGTGGAATGGGTACCATGCAATATGACTTCAAAGGGTCTTCATTTGCTCACCGAACCTCTCCAATCCTATCACTGCTGCGTTTATGTCCCTGTACACATGCTTGATTCTCTTTCGGAGACATAGCAATCCATAGGTTTTAAGATACTTAAGAGTCAGGTACATTCTTAGGCGTTTAATATGCGGTGTTGAGTCCATTTCGTTGAGCAAGGAGTAGCTCTTGTCTATTCCATATTTGGCTTAAGGAACTTTATCTGTGCTCATTTCAATCTCTGGTTTTATGCAGCACCCCAACTCACCTTTACCCTTAAACAAGCATAAGTTGGTTTTCTAAATTTGAGACCCTGTTCTGTTCTGTAATTCAGTTCCTGTGTAGCCAAGTTTACATTCCGTGTATTACTGATATCTTATGATGTTTCTTTCTCTGTGTGACTTATTTCAGTTAGAATCATGGTACCTGAATCCACTCATTGTGCTGCTACGGGCCTGATGACATAGATTTCACTGCTGAGTGATACTGCATTGTACGTAAGTACCACAAGTTCTTTATCCATTTTTCACTTTCTGTGATATTGAACTTGTACGGTAAACGAGGTTCTTGTAAACAGAGGCGTCCCAAACATTGGGGTGGCTGTATCTTTTTGATTTTAATTTCCCTAAGCTATAGGACCATAAGTGGAAGTGCCCTAGGCTCTGTTGCTTTGTTTTTTAGATGTTTCAGGAAACACCATACACTTCTCCCGAGTGTCTGTTGGCAGTTTACATCCCGCCCATCAGCATAACAAGGCTCCCAGTTCTCCATGTCCTGTCCTGCCTTTCTGGATTTTACACTTTTTTCAGATGGCCCTTTTGACCGGGGGTGGGGGGGGAAGTGAGACTTCATTGTAGTGCAGATTTCCTTTGCAAGCTTGCTTGGTTGGCCAAAAAGGGCGTATGCGTTTTTTCCTGAATATATTCAGGAAAAAACGCATACGCCCTTTTTGGCCAAGTGCATCATTGTGGACGTTCTGCCTCTTTTCCTATGCTTTCAATGCAATTCCAGTCTACCTCCTGAAATCGGTTTCCTGCAATTCTGCCCCGCTTTCAAGTCCTCTTGGCAGCCTTACTTCAGTATATTTTTGGACGATAGTTGTCATTTATAACTCTGCAGGTTTGTGAATTACAGTGCCCCTGAGCTCCTTTCTTCAACTCGTTTTCTTGTGAGCTGGCCGCAACACCGCAGGATGGCTTCAGGCCCTAATCTGGTTCCGGCACGGCACGCTGAGCCTTTGGTTATTTCCTCTTCCTGGTGGGAAATGAGAGTTAAATTTGCCCGTCCAGACACCTCCAGCTAGTCTCTCATTGGTTCTCGCTATTCCTGTTCATCTTCCGCAGAAATTGCAAACTGGGCCAAACAGGAGGTTAAAGGGACTGACTCTCCAAGTGGGGAGAGTGTTAGTAAAGCGTCTGGAATGTTGCACCCGAGTACCAGGGTACGAAAACTGAGACATATTTGAACACGTCTCCCGATCACATGGTTGATCATACTCTAGGTTCCACATGCATGTTTTAGCTGAAGGAAGAATACCTTAAACCTGGGTAGTTGAAACCCGTGGAATGGGTACCATGCAATATGACTTCAAAGGGTCTTCATTTGCTCACCGAACCTCTCCAATCCTATCACTGCTGCGTTTATGTCCCTGTACACATGCTTGATTCTCTTTCGGAGACATAGCAATCCATAGGTTTTAAGATACTTACTAGTCAGGTACATTCTTAGGCGTTTAATATGCGGTGTTGAGTCCATTTCGTTGAGCAAGGAGTAGCTCTTGTCTATTCCATATTTGGCTTAAGGAACTTTATCTGTGCTCATTTCAATCTCTGGTTTTATGCAGCACCCCAACTCACCTTTCCCCTTAAGCAAGCATAAGTTGGTTTTCTAAATTTGAGACCCTGTTCTGTTCTGTAATTCAGTTCCTGTGTAGCCAAGTTTACATTCCGTGTATTACTGATATCTTATGATGTTTCTTTTTCTGTGTGACTTATTTCAGTTAGAATCATCGTACCTGAATCCACTCATTGTGCTGCTACGGGCCTGATGACATAGATTTCACTGCTGAGTGATACTGCATTGTACGTAAGTACCACAAGTTCTTTATCCATTTTTCACTTTCTGTGATATTGAACTTGTACGGTAAACGAGGTTCTTGTAAACAGAGGCGTCCCAAACTTTGGGGTGGCTGTATCTTTTTGATTTTAATTTCCCTAAGCTATAGGACCATAAGTGGAAGTGCCCTAGGCTCTGTTGCTTTGTTTTTTAGATGTTTCAGGAAACACCATACACTTCTCCCGAGTGTCTGTTGGCAGTTTACATCCCGCCCATCAGCATAACAAGGCTCCCAGTTCTCCATGGCCTGTCCTGCCTTTCTGGATTTTACACTTTTTTCAGATGGCCCTTTTGACCGGGGGGGGGGGGAGTGAGACTTCATTGTAGTGCAGATTTCCTTTGCAAGCTTGCTTGGTTGGCCAAAAAGGGCGTATGCGTTTTTTCCTGAATATATTCAGGAAAAAACGCATACGCCCTTTTTGGCCAAGTGCATCATTGTGGACGTTCTGCCTCTTTTCCTATGCTTTCAATGCAATTCCAGTCTACCTCCTGAAATCGGTTTCCTGCAATTCTGCCCCGCTTTCAAGTCCTCTTGGCAGCCTTACTTCAGTATATTTTTGGACGATAGTTGTCATTTATAACTCTGCAGGTTTGTGAATTACAGTGCCCCTGAGCTCCTTTCTTCAACTCGTTTTCTTGTGAGCTGGCCGCAACACCGCAGGATGGCTTCAGGCCCTAATCTGGTTCCGGCACGGCACGCTGAGCCTTTGGTTATTTCCTCTTCCTGGTGGGAAATGAGAGTTAAATTTGCCCGTCCAGACACCTCCAGCTAGTCTCTCATTGGTTCTCGCTATTCCTGTTCATCTTCCGCAGAAATTGCAAACTGGGCCAAACAGGAGGTTAAAGGGACTGACTCTCCAAGTCGGGAGAGTGTTAGTAAAGCGTCTGGAATGTTCCACCCGAGTACCAGGGTACGAAAACTGAGACATATTTGAACACGTCTCCCGATCACATGGTTGATCATACTCTAGGTTCCACATGCATGTTTTAGCTGAAGGAAGAATACCTTAAACCTGGGTAGTTGAAACCCGTGGAATGGGTACCATGCAATATGACTTCAAAGGGTCTTCATTTGCTCACCGAACCTCTCCAATCCTATCACTGCTGCGTTTATGTCCCTGTACACATGCTTGATTCTCTTTCGGAGACATAGCAATCCATAGGTTTTAAGATACTTACTAGTCAGGTACATTCTTAGGCGTTTAATATGCGGTGTTGAGTCCATTTCGTTGAGCAAGGAGTAGCTCTTGTCTATTCCATATTTGGCTTAAGGAACTTTATCTGTGCTCATTTCAATCTCTGGTTTTATGCAGCACCCCAACTCACCTTTCCCCTTAAGCAAGCATAAGTTGGTTTTCTAAATTTGAGACCCTGTTCTGTTCTGTAATTCAGTTCCTGTGTAGCCAAGTTTACATTCCGTGTATTACTGATATCTTATGATGTTTCTTTTTCTGTGTGACTTATTTCAGTTAGAATCATCGTACCTGAATCCACTCATTGTGCTGCTACGGGCCTGATGACATAGATTTCACTGCTGAGTGATACTGCATTGTACGTAAGTACCACAAGTTCTTTATCCATTTTTCACTTTCTGTGATATTGAACTTGTACGGTAAACGAGGTTCTTGTAAACAGAGGCGTCCCAAACATTTGGGTGGCTGTATCTTTTTGATTTTAATTTCCCTAAGCTATAGGACCATAAGTGGAAGTGCCCTAGGCTCTGTTGCTTTGTTTTTTAGATGTTTCAGGAAACACCATACACTTCTCCCGAGTGTCTGTTGGCAGTTTACATCCCGCCCATCAGCATAACAAGGCTCCCAGTTCTCCATGTCCTGTCCTGCCTTTCTGGATTTTACACTTTTTTCAGATGGCCCTTTTGACCGGGGGTGGGGGGGGAAGTGAGACTTCATTGTAGTGCAGATTTCCTTTGCAAGCTTGCTTGGTTGGCCAAAAAGTGCGTATGCGTTTTTTCCTGAATATATTCAGGAAAAAACGCATACGCCCTTTTTGGCCAAGTGCATCATTGTGGACGTTCTGCCTCTTTTCCTATGCTTTCAATGCAATTCCAGTCTACCTCCTGAAATCGGTTTCCTGCAATTCTGCCCCGCTTTCAAGTCCTCTTGGCAGCCTTACTTCAGTATATTTTTGGACGATAGTTGTCATTTATAACTCTGCAGGTTTGTGAATTACAGTGCCCCTGAGCTCCTTTCTTCAACTCGTTTTCTTGTGAGCTGGCCGCAACACCGCAGGATGGCTTCAGGCCCTAATCTGGTTCCGGCACGGCACGCTGAGCCTTTGGTTATTTCCTCTTCCTGGTGGGAAATGAGAGTTAAATTTGCCCGTCCAGACACCTCCAGCTAGTCTCTCATTGGTTCTCGCTATTCCTGTTCATCTTCCGCAGAAATTGCAAACTGGGCCAAACAGGAGGTTAAAGGGACTGACTCTCCAAGTCGGGAGAGTGTTAGTAAAGCGTCTGGAATGTTGCACCCGAGTACCAGGGTACGAAAACTGAGACATATTTGAACACGTCTCCCGATCACATGGTTGATCATACTCTAGGTTCCACATGCATGTTTTAGCTGAAGGAAGAATACCTTAAACCTGGGTAGTTGAAACCCGTGGAATGGGTACCATGCAATATGACTTCAAAGGGTCTTCATTTGCTCACCGAACCTCTCCAATCCTATCACTGCTGCGTTTATGTCCCTGTACACATGCTTGATTCTCTTTCGGAGACATAGCAATCCATAGGTTTTAAGATACTTACTAGTCAGTTACATTCTTAGGCGTTTAATATGCGGTGTTGAGTCCATTTCGTTGAGCAAGGAGTAGCTCTTGTCTATTCCATATTTGGCTTAAGGAACTTTATCTGTGCTCATTTCAATCTCTGGTTTTATGCAGCACCCCAACTCACCTTTCCCCTTAAGCAAGCATAAGTTGGTTTTCTAAATTTGAGACCCTGTTCTGTTCTGTAATTCAGTTCCTGTGTAGCCAAGTTTACATTCCGTGTATTACTGATATCTTATGATGTTTCTTTTTCTGTGTGACTTATTTCAGTTAGAATCATCGTACCTGAATCCACTCATTGTGCTGCTACGGGCCTGATGACATAGATTTCACTGCTGAGTGATACTGCATTGTACGTAAGTACCACAAGTTCTTTATCCATTTTTCACTTTCTGTGATATTGAACTTGTACGGTAAACGAGGTTCTTGTAAACAGAGGCGTCCCAAACTTTGGGGTGGCTGTATCTTTTTGATTTTAATTTCCCTAAGCTATAGGACCATAAGTGGAAGTGCCCTAGGCTCTGTTGCTTTGTTTTTTAGATGTTTCAGGAAACACCATACACTTCTCCCGAGTGTCTGTTGGCAGTTTACATCCCGCCCATCAGCATAACAAGGCTCCCAGTTCTCCATGGCCTGTCCTGCCTTTCTGGATTTTACACTTTTTTCAGATGGCCCTTTTGACCGGGGGGGGGGGGAGTGAGACTTCATTGTAGTGCAGATTTCCTTTGCAAGCTTGCTTGGTTGGCCAAAAAGGGCGTATGCGTTTTTTCCTGAATATATTCAGGAAAAAACGCATACGCCCTTTTTGGCCAAGTGCATCATTGTGGACGTTCTGCCTCTTTTCCTATGCTTTCAATGCAATTCCAGTCTACCTCCTGAAATCGGTTTCCTGCAATTCTGCCCCGCTTTCAAGTCCTCTTGGCAGCCTTACTTCAGTATATTTTTGGACGATAGTTGTCATTTATAACTCTGCAGGTTTGTGAATTACAGTGCCCCTGAGCTCCTTTCTTCAACTCGTTTTCTTGTGAGCTGGCCGCAACACCGCAGGATGGCTTCAGGCCCTAATCTGGTTCCGGCACGGCACGCTGAGCCTTTGGTTATTTCCTCTTCCTGGTGGGAAATGAGAGTTAAATTTGCCCGTCCAGACACCTCCAGCTAGTCTCTCATTGGTTCTCGCTATTCCTGTTCATCTTCCGCAGAAATTGCAAACTGGGCCAAACAGGAGGTTAAAGGGACTGACTCTCCAAGTCGGGAGAGTGTTAGTAAAGCGTCTGGAATGTTCCACCCGAGTACCAGGGTACGAAAACTGAGACATATTTGAACACGTCTCCCGATCACATGGTTGATCATACTCTAGGTTCCACATGCATGTTTTAGCTGAAGGAAGAATACCTTAAACCTGGGTAGTTGAAACCCGTGGAATGGGTACCATGCAATATGACTTCAAAGGGTCTTCATTTGCTCACCGAACCTCTCCAATCCTATCACTGCTGCGTTTATGTCCCTGTACACATGCTTGATTCTCTTTCGGAGACATAGCAATCCATAGGTTTTAAGATACTTACTAGTCAGGTACATTCTTAGGCGTTTAATATGCGGTGTTGAGTCCATTTCGTTGAGCAAGGAGTAGCTCTTGTCTATTCCATATTTGGCTTAAGGAACTTTATCTGTGCTCATTTCAATCTCTGGTTTTATGCAGCACCCCAACTCACCTTTCCCCTTAAGCAAGCATAAGTTGGTTTTCTAAATTTGAGACCCTGTTCTGTTCTGTAATTCAGTTCCTGTGTAGCCAAGTTTACATTCCGTGTATTACTGATATCTTATGATGTTTCTTTTTCTGTGTGACTTATTTCAGTTAGAATCATCGTACCTGAATCCACTCATTGTGCTGCTACGGGCCTGATGACATAGATTTCACTGCTGAGTGATACTGCATTGTACGTAAGTACCACAAGTTCTTTATCCATTTTTCACTTTCTGTGATATTGAACTTGTACGGTAAACGAGGTTCTTGTAAACAGAGGCGTCCCAAACTTTGGGGTGGCTGTATCTTTTTGATTTTAATTTCCCTAAGCTATAGGACCATAAGTGGAAGTGCCTTAGGCTCTGTTGCTTTGTTTTTTAGATGTTTCAGGAAACACCATACACTTCTCCCGAGTGTCTGTTGGCAGTTTACGTCCCGCCCATCAGCATAACAAGGCTCCCAGTTCTCCATGGCCTGTCCTGCCTTTCTGGATTTTACACTTTTTTCAGATGGCCCTTTTGACCGGGGTGGGGGGGGGAAGTGAGACTTCATTGTAGTGCAGATTTCCTTTGCAAGCTTGCTTGGTTGGCCAAAAAGGGCGTATGGGTTTTTTCCTGAATATATTCAGGAAAAAACGCATACGCCCTTTTTGGCCAAGTGCATCATTGTGGACGTTCTGCCTCTTTTCCTATGCTTTCAATGCAATTCCAGTCTACCTCCTGAAATCGGTTTCCTGCAATTCTGCCCCGCTTTCAAGTCCTCTTGGCAGCCTTACTTCAGTATATTTTTGGACGATAGTTGTCATTTATAACTCTGCAGGTTTGTGAATTACAGTGCCCCTGAGCTCCTTTCTTCAACTCGTTTTCTTGTGAGCTGGCCGCAACACCGCAGGATGGCTTCTGGCCCTAATCTGGTTTCGGCACGGCACGCTGAGCCTTTGGTTATTTCCTCTTCCTGGTGGGAAATGAGAGTTAAATTTGCCCGTCCAGACACCTCCAGCTAGTCTCTCATTGGTTCTCGCTATTCCTGTTCATCTTCCGCAGAAATTGCAAACTGGGCCAAACAGGAGGTTAAAGGGACTGACTCTCCAAGTCGGGAGAGTGTTAGTAAAGCGTCTGGAATGTTGCACCCGAGTACCAGGGTACGAAAACTGAGACATATTTGAACACGTCTCCCGATCACATGGTTGATCATACTCTAGGTTCCACATGCATGTTTTAGCTGAAGGAAGAATACCTTAAACCTGGGTAGTTGAAACCCGTGGAATGGGTACCATGCAATATGACTTCAAAGGGTCTTCATTTGCTCACCGAACCTCTCCAATCCTATCACTGCTGCGTTTATGTCCCTGTACACATGCTTGATTCTCTTTCGGAGACATAGCAATCCATAGGTTTTAAGATACTTAAGAGTCAGGTACATTCTTAGGCGTTTAATATGCGGTGTTGAGTCCATTTCGTTGAGCAAGGAGTAGCTCTTGTCTATTCCATATTTGGCTTAAGGAACTTTATCTGTGCTCATTTCAATCTCTGGTTTTATGCAGCACCCCAACTCACCTTTACCCTTAAACAAGCATAAGTTGGTTTTCTAAATTTGAGACCCTGTTCTGTTCTGTAATTCAGTTCCTGTGTAGCCAAGTTTACATTCCGTGTATTACTGATATCTTATGATGTTTCTTTCTCTGTGTGACTTATTTCAGTTAGAATCATGGTACCTGAATCCACTCATTGTGCTGCTACGGGCCTGATGACATAGATTTCACTGCTGAGTGATACTGCATTGTACGTAAGTACCACAAGTTCTTTATCCATTTTTCACTTTCTGTGATATTGAACTTGTACGGTAAACGAGGTTCTTGTAAACAGAGGCGTCCCAAACATTGGGGTGGCTGTATCTTTTTGATTTTAATTTCCCTAAGCTATAGGACCATAAGTGGAAGTGCCCTAGGCTCTGTTGCTTTGTTTTTTAGATGTTTCAGGAAACACCATACACTTCTCCCGAGTGTCTGTTGGCAGTTTACATCCCGCCCATCAGCATAACAAGGCTCCCAGTTCTCCATGTCCTGTCCTGCCTTTCTGGATTTTACACTTTTTTCAGATGGCCCTTTTGACCGGGGGTGGGGGGGGAAGTGAGACTTCATTGTAGTGCAGATTTCCTTTGCAAGCTTGCTTGGTTGGCCAAAAAGGGCGTATGCGTTTTTTCCTGAATATATTCAGGAAAAAACGCATACGCCCTTTTTGGCCAAGTGCATCATTGTGGACGTTCTGCCTCTTTTCCTATGCTTTCAATGCAATTCCAGTCTACCTCCTGAAATCGGTTTTCTGCAATTCTGCCCCGCTTTCAAGTCCTCTTGGCAGCCTTACTTCAGTATATTTTTGGACGATAGTTGTCATTTATAACTCTGCAGGTTTGTGAATTACAGTGGCCCTGAGCTCCTTTCTTCAACTCGTTTTCTTGTGAGCTGGCCGCAACACCGCAGGATGGCTTCAGGCCCTAATCTGGTTCCGGCACGGCACGCTGAGCCTTTGGTTATTTCCTCTTCCTGGTGGGAAATGAGAGTTAAATTTGCCCGTCCAGACACCTCCAGCTAGTCTCTCATTGGTTCTCGCTATTCCTGTTCATCTTCCGCAGAAATTGCAAACTGGGCCAAACAGGAGGTTAAAGGGACTGACTCTCCAAGTCGGGAGAGTGTTAGTAAAGCGTCTGGAATGTTGCACCCGAGTACCAGGGTACGAAAACTGAGACATATTTGAACACGTCTCCCGATCACATGGTTGATCATACTCTAGGTTCCACATGCATGTTTTAGCTGAAGGAAGAATACCTTAAACCTGGGTAGTTGAAACCCGTGGAATGGGTACCATGCAATATGACTTCAAAGGGTCTTCATTTGCTCACCGAACCTCTCCAATCCTATCACTGCTGCGTTTATGTCCCTGTACACATGCTTGATTCTCTTTCAGAGACATAGCAATCCATAGGTTTTAAGATACTTAAGAGTCAGGTACATTCTTAGGCGTTTAATATGCGGTGTTGAGTCCATTTCGTTGAGCAAGGAGTAGCTCTTGTCTATTCCATATTTGGCTTAAGGAACTTTATCTGTGCTCATTTCAATCTCTGGTTTTATGCAGCACCCCAACTCACCTTTACCCTTAAACAAGCATAAGTTGGTTTTCTAAATTTGAGACCCTGTTCTGTTCTGTAATTCAGTTCCTGTGTAGCCAAGTTTACATTCCGTGTATTACTGATATCTTATGATGTTTCTTTTTCTGTGTGACTTATTTCAGTTAGAATCATCGTACCTGAATCCACTCATTGTGCTGCTACGGGCCTGATGACATAGATTTCACTGCTGAGTGATACTGCATTGTACGTAAGTACCACAAGTTCTTTATCCATTTTTCACTTTCTGTGATATTGAACTTGTACGGTAAACGAGGTTCTTGTAAACAGAGGCGTCCCAAACATTGGGGTGGCTGTATCTTTTTGATTTTAATTTCCCTAAGCTATAGGACCATAAGTGGAAGTGCCCTAGGCTCTGTTGCTTTGTTTTTTAGATGTTTCAGGAAACACCATACACTTCTCCCGAGTGTCTGTTGGCAGTTTACGTCCCGCCCATCAGCATAACAAGGCTCCCAGTTCTCCATGGCCTGTCCTGCCTTTCTGGATTTTACACTTTTTTCAGATGGCCCTTTTGACCGGGGTGGGGGGGGGAAGTGAGACTTCATTGTAGTGCAGATTTCCTTTGCAAGCTTGCTTGGTTGGCCAAAAAGGGCGTATGCGTTTTTTCCTGAATATATTCAGGAAAAAACGCATACGCCCTTTTTGGCCAAGTGCATCATTGTGGACGTTCTGCCTCTTTTCCTATGCTTTCAATGCAATTCCAGTCTACCTCCTGAAATCGGTTTCCTGCAATTCTGCCCCGCTTTCAAGTCCTCTTGGCAGCCTTACTTCAGTATATTTTTGGACGATAGTTGTCATTTATAACTCTGCAGGTTTGTGAATTACAGTGCCCCTGAGCTCCTTTCTTCAACTCGTTTTCTTGTGAGCTGGCCGCAACACCGCAGGATGGCTTCAGGCCCTAATCTGGTTCCGGCACGGCACGCTGAGCCTTTGGTTATTTCCTCTTCCTGGTGGGAAATGAGAGTTAAATTTGCCCGTCCAGACACCTCCAGCTAGTCTCTCATTGGTTCTCGCTATTCCTGTTCATCTTCCGCAGAAATTGCAAACTGGGCCAAACAGGAGGTTAAAGGGACTGACTCTCCAAGTCGGGAGAGTGTTAGTAAAGCGTCTGGAATGTTGCACCCGAGTACCAGGGTACGAAAACTGAGACATATTTGAACACGTCTCCCGATCACATGGTTGATCATACTCTAGGTTCCACATGCATGTTTTAGCTGAAGGAAGAATACCTTAAACCTGGGTAGTTGAAACCCGTGGAATGGGTACCATGCAATATGACTTCAAAGGGTCTTCATTTGCTCACCGAACCTCTCCAATCCTATCACTGCTGCGTTTATGTCCCTGTACACATGCTTGATTCTCTTTCGGAGACATAGCAATCCATAGGTTTTAAGATACTTAAGAGTCAGGTACATTCTTAGGCGTTTAATATGCGGTGTTGAGTCCATTTCGTTGAGCAAGGAGTAGCTCTTGTCTATTCCATATTTGGCTTAAGGAACTTTATCTGTGCTCATTTCAATCTCTGGTTTTATGCAGCACCCCAACTCACCTTTACCCTTAAACAAGCATAAGTTGGTTTTCTAAATTTGAGACCCTGTTCTGTTCTGTAATTCAGTTCCTGTGTAGCCAAGTTTACATTCCGTGTATTACTGATATCTTATGATGTTTCTTTCTCTGTGTGACTTATTTCAGTTAGAATCATGGTACCTGAATCCACTCATTGTGCTGCTACGGGCCCGATGACATAGATTTCACTGCTGAGTGATACTGCATTGTACGTAAGTACCACAAGTTCTTTATCCATTTTTCACTTTCTGTGATATTGAACTTGTACGGTAAACGAGGTTCTTGTAAACAGAGGCGTCCCAAACATTGGGGTGGCTGTATCTTTTTGATTTTAATTTCCCTAAGCTATAGGACCATAAGTGGAAGTGCCCTAGGCTCTGTTGCTTTGTTTTTTAGATGTTTCAGGAAACACCATACACTTCTCCCGAGTGTCTGTTGGCAGTTTACATCCCGCCCATCAGCATAACAAGGCTCCCAGTTCTCCATGTCCTGTCCTGCCTTTCTGGATTTTACACTTTTTTCAGATGGCCCTTTTGACCGGGGGTGGGGGGGGAAGTGAGACTTCATTGTAGTGCAGATTTCCTTTGCAAGCTTGCTTGGTTGGCCAAAAAGGGCGTATGCGTTTTTTCCTGAATATATTCAGGAAAAAACGCATACGCCCTTTTTGGCCAAGTGCATCATTGTGGACGTTCTGCCTCTTTTCCTATGCTTTCAATGCAATTCCAGTCTACCTCCTGAAATCGGTTTCCTGCAATTCTGCCCCGCTTTCAAGTCCTCTTGGCAGCCTTACTTCAGTATATTTTTGGACGATAGTTGTCATTTATAACTCTGCAGGTTTGTGAATTACAGTGCCCCTGAGCTCCTTTCTTCAACTCGTTTTCTTGTGAGCTGGCCGCAACACCGCAGGATGGCTTCAGGCCCTAATCTGGTTCCGGCACGGCACGCTGAGCCTTTGGTTATTTCCTCTTCCTGGTGGGAAATGAGAGTTAAATTTGCCCGTCCAGACACCTCCAGCTAGTCTCTCATTGGTTCTCGCTATTCCTGTTCATCTTCCGCAGAAATTGCAAACTGGGCCAAACAGGAGGTTAAAGGGACTGACTCTCCAAGTCGGGAGAGTGTTAGTAAAGTGTCTGGAATGTTGCACCCGAGTACCAGGGTACGAAAACTGAGACATATTTGAACACGTCTCCCGATCACATGGTTGATCATACTCTAGGTTCCACATGCATGTTTTAGCTGAAGGAAGAATACCTTAAACCTGGGTAGTTGAAACCCGTGGAATGGGTACCATGCAATATGACTTCAAAGGGTCTTCATTTGCTCACCGAACCTCTCCAATCCTATCACTGCTGCGTTTATGTCCCTGTACACATGCTTGATTCTCTTTCGGAGACATAGCAATCCATAGGTTTTAAGATACTTACTAGTCAGGTACATTCTTAGGCGTTTAATATGCGGTGTTGAGTCCATTTCGTTGAGCAAGGAGTAGCTCTTGTCTATTCCATATTTGGCTTAAGGAACTTTATCTGTGCTCATTTCAATCTCTGGTTTTATGCAGCACCCCAACTCACCTTTCCCCTTAAGCAAGCATAAGTTGGTTTTCTAAATTTGAGACCCTGTTCTGTTCTGTAATTCAGTTCCTGTGTAGCCAAGTTTACATTCCGTGTATTACTGATATCTTATGATGTTTCTTTTTCTGTGTGACTTATTTCAGTTAGAATCATCGTACCTGAATCCACTCATTGTGCTGCTACGGGCCTGATGACATAGATTTCACTGCTGAGTGATACTGCATTGTACGTAAGTACCACAAGTTCTTTATCCATTTTTCACTTTCTGTGATATTGAACTTGTACGGTAAACGAGGTTCTTGTAAACAGAGGCGTCCCAAACTTTGGGGTGGCTGTATCTTTTTGATTTTAATTTCCCTAAGCTATAGGACCATAAGTGGAAGTGCCCTAGGCTCTGTTGCTTTGTTTTTTAGATGTTTCAGGAAACACCATACACTTCTCCCGAGTGTCTGTTGGCAATTTACATCCCGCCCATCAGCATAAAAAGGCTCCCAGTTCTCCATGGTCTGTCCTGCCTTTCTGCATTTTACACTTTTTTCAGATGGCCCTTTTGACCGGGGGGAAGTGAGACTTCATTGTAGTGCAGATTTCCTTTGCAAGCTTGCTTGGTTGGCCAAAAAGGGCGTATGCGTTTTTTCCTGAATATATTCAGGAAAAAACGCATACGCCCTTTTTGGCCAAGTGCATCATTGTGGACGTTCTGCCTCTTTTCCTATGCTTTCAATGCAATTCCAGTCTACCTCCTGAAATCGGTTTCCTGCAATTCTGCCCCGCTTTCAAGTCCTCTTGGCAGCCTTACTTCAGTATATTTTTGGACGATAGTTGTCATTTATAACTCTGCAGGTTTGTGAATTACAGTGCCCCTGAGCTCCTTTCTTCAACTCGTTTTCTTGTGAGCTGGCCGCAACACCGCAGGATGGCTTCAGGCCCTAATCTGGTTCCGGCACGGCACGCTGAGCCTTTGGTTATTTCCTCTTCCTGGTGGGAAATGAGAGTTAAATTTGCCCGTCCAGACACCTCCAGCTAGTCTCTCATTGGTTCTCGCTATTCCTGTTCATCTTCCGCAGAAATTGCAAACTGGGCCAAACAGGAGGTTAAAGGGACTGACTCTCCAAGTCGGGAGAGTGTTAGTAAAGCGTCTGGAATGTTGCACCCGAGTACCAGGGTACGAAAACTGAGACATATTTGAACACGTCTCCCGATCACATGGTTGATCATACTCTAGGTTCCACATGCATGTTTTAGCTGAAGGAAGAATACCTTAAACCTGGGTAGTTGAAACCCGTGGAATGGGTACCATGCAATATGACTTCAAAGGGTCTTCATTTGCTCACCGAACCTCTCCAATCCTATCACTGCTGCGTTTATGTCCTGTACACATGCTTGATTCTCTTTCAGAGACATAGCAATCCATAGGTTTTAAGATACTTAAGAGTCAGGTACATTCTTAGGCGTTTAATATGCGGTGTTGAGTCCATTTCGTTGAGCAAGGAGTAGCTCTTGTCTATTCCATATTTGGCTTAAGGAACTTTATCTGTGCTCATTTCAATCTCTGGTTTTATGCAGCACCCCAACTCACCTTTACCCTTAAACAAGCATAAGTTGGTTTTCTAAATTTGAGACCCTGTTCTGTTCTGTAATTCAGTTCCTGTGTAGCCAAGTTTACATTCCGTGTATTACTGATATCTTATGATGTTTCTTTCTCTGTGTGACTTATTTCAGTTAGAATCATCGTACCTGAATCCACTCATTGTGCTGCTACGGGCCTGATGGCATAGATTTCACTGCTGAGTGATACTGCATTGTACGTAAGTACCACAAGTTCTTTATCCATTTTTCACTTTCTGTGATATTGAACTTGTACGGTAAACGAGGTTCTTGTAAACAGAGGCGTCCCAAACATTGGGGTGGCTGTATCTTTTTGATTTTAATTTCCCTAAGCTATAGGACCATAAGTGGAAGTGCCCTAGGCTCTGTTGCTTTGTTTTTTAGATGTTTCAGGAAACACCATACACTTCTCCCGAGTGTCTGTTGGCAGTTTACGTCCCGCCCATCAGCATAACAAGGCTCCCAGTTCTCCATGGCCTGTCCTGCCTTTCTGGATTTTACACTTTTTTCAGATGGCCCTTTTGACCGGGGGGGGGGGGGGAAGTGAGACTTCATTGTAGTGCAGATTTCCTTTGCAAGCTTGCTTGGTTGGCCAAAAAGGGCGTATGCGTTTTTTCCTGAATATATTCAGGAAAAAACGCATACGCCCTTTTTGGTCAAGTGCATCATTGTGGACGTTCTGCCTCTTTTCCTATGCTTTCAATGCAATTCCAGTCTACCTCCTGAAATCGGTTTCCTGCAATTCTGCCCCGCTTTCAAGTCCTCTTGGCAGCCTTACTTCAGTATATTTTTGGACGATAGTTGTCATTTATAACTCTGCAGGTTTGTGAATTACAGTGCCCCTGAGCTCCTTTCTTCAACTCGTTTTCTTGTGAGCTGGCCGCAACACCGCATGATGGCTTCAGGCCCTAATCTGGTTCCGGCACGGCACGCTGAGCCTTTGGTTATTTCCTCTTCCTGGTGGGAAATGAGAGTTAAATTTGCCCGTCCAGACACCTCCAGCTAGTCTCTCATTGGTTCTCGCTATTCCTGTTCATCTTCCGCAGAAATTGCAAACTGGGCCAAACAGGAGGTTAAAGGGACTGACTCTCCAAGTCGGGAGAGTGTTAGTAAAGCGTCTGGAATGTTGCACCCGAGTACCAGGGTACGAAAACTGAGACATATTTGAACACGTCTCCCGATCACATGGTTGATCATACTCTAGGTTCCACATGCATGTTTTAGCTGAAGGAAGAATACCTTAAACCTGGGTAGTTGAAACCCGTGGAATGGGTACCATGCAATATGACTTCAAAGGGTCTTCATTTGCTCACCGAACCTCTCCAATCCTATCACTGCTGCGTTTATGTCCCTGTACACATGCTTGATTCTCTTTCGGAGACATAGCAATCCATAGGTTTTAAGATACTTAAGAGTCAGGTACATTCTTAGGCGTTTAATATGCGGTGTTGAGTCCATTTCGTTGAGCAAGGAGTAGCTCTTGTCTATTCCATATTTGGCTTAAGGAACTTTATCTGTGCTCATTTCAATCTCTGGTTTTATGCAGCACCCCAACTCACCTTTACCCTTAAACAAGCATAAGTTGGTTTTCTAAATTTGAGACCCTGTTCTGTTCTGTAATTCAGTTCCTGTGTAGCCAAGTTTACATTCCGTGTATTACTGATATCTTATGATGTTTCTTTTTCTGTGTGACTTATTTCAGTTAGAATCATCGTACCTGAATCCACTCATTGTGCTGCTACGGGCCTGATGACATAGATTTCACTGCTGAGTGATACTGCATTGTACGTAAGTACCACAAGTTCTTTATCCATTTTTCACTTTCTGTGATATTGAACTTGTACGGTAAACGAGGTTCTTGTAAACAGAGGCGTCCCAAACTTTGGGGTGGCTGTATCTTTTTGATTTTAATTTCCCTAAGCTATAGGACCATAAGTGGAAGTGCCCTAGGCTCTGTTGCTTTGTTTTTTAGATGTTTCAGGAAACACCATACACTTCTCCCGAGTGTCTGTTGGCAGTTTACGTCCCGCCCATCAGCATAACAAGGCTCCCAGTTCTCCATGGCCTGTCCTGCCTTTCTGGATTTTACACTTTTTTCAGATGGCCCTTTTGACCGGGGTGGGGGGGGGAAGTGAGACTTCATTGTAGTGCAGATTTCCTTTGCAAGCTTGCTTGGTTGGCCAAAAAGGGCGTATGCGTTTTTTCCTGAATATATTCAGGAAAAAACGCATACGCCCTTTTTGGCCAAGTGCATCATTGTGGACGTTCTGCCTCTTTTCCTATGCTTTCAATGCAATTCCAGTCTACCTCCTGAAATCGGTTTCCTGCAATTCTGCCCCGCTTTCAAGTCCTCTTGGCAGCCTTACTTCAGTATATTTTTGGACGATAGTTGTCATTTATAACTCTGCAGGTTTGTGAATTACAGTGCCCCTGAGCTCCTTTCTTCAACTCGTTTTCTTGTGAGCTGGCCGCAACACCGCAGGATGGCTTCAGGCCCTAATCTGGTTCCGGCACGGCACGCTGAGCCTTTGGTTATTTCCTCTTCCTGGTGGGAAATGAGAGTTAAATTTGCCCGTCCAGACACCTCCAGCTAGTCTCTCATTGGTTCTCGCTATTCCTGTTCATCTTCCGCAGAAATTGCAAACTGGGCCAAACAGGAGGTTAAAGGGACTGACTCTCCAAGTCGGGAGAGTGTTAGTAAAGCGTCTGGAATGTTGCACCCGAGTACCAGGTACGAAAACTGAGACATATTTGAACACGTCTCCCGATCACATGGTTGATCATACTCTAGGTTCCACATGCATGTTTTAGCTGAAGGAAGAATACCTTAAACCTGGGTAGTTGAAACCCGTGGAATGGGTACCATGCAATATGACTTCAAAGGGTCTTCATTTGCTCACCGAACCTCTCCAATCCTATCACTGCTGCGTTTATGTCCCTGTACACATGCTTGATTCTCTTTCGGAGACATAGCAATCCATAGGTTTTAAGATACTTAAGAGTCAGGTACATTCTTAGGCGTTTAATATGCGGTGTTGAGTCCATTTCGTTGAGCAAGGAGTAGCTCTTGTCTATTCCATATTTGGCTTAAGGAACTTTATCTGTGCTCATTTCAATCTCTGGTTTTATGCAGCACCCCAACTCACCTTTACCCTTAAACAAGCATAAGTTGGTTTTCTAAATTTGAGACCCTGTTCTGTTCTGTAATTCAGTTCCTGTGTAGCCAAGTTTACATTCCGTGTATTACTGATATCTTATGATGTTTCTTTTTCTGTGTGACTTATTTCAGTTAGAATCATCGTACCTGAATCCACTCATTGTGCTGCTACGGGCCTGATGACATAGATTTCACTGCTGAGTGATACTGCATTGTACGTAAGTACCACAAGTTCTTTATCCATTTTTCACTTTCTGTGATATTGAACTTGTATGGTAAACGAGGTTCTTGTAAACAGAGGCGTCCCAAACATTGGGGTGGCTGTATCTTTCTGATTTTAATTTCCCTAAGCTATAGGACCATAAGTGGAAGTGCCCTAGGCTCTGTTGCTTTGTTTTTTAGATGTTTCAGGAAACACCATACACTTCTCCCGAGTGTCTGTTGGCAATTTACATCCCGCCCATCAGCATAACAAGGCTCCCAGTTCTCCATGGCCTGTCCTGCCTTTCTGGATTTTACACTTTTTTCAGATGGCCCTTTTGACCGGGGGGGGGGGGGAAGTGAGACTTCATTGTAGTGCAGATTTCCTTTGCAAGCTTGCTTGGTTGGCCAAAAAGGGCGTATGTGTTTTTTCCTGAATATATTCAGGAAAAAACGCATACGCCCTTTTTGGCCAAGTGCATCATTGTGGACGTTCTGCCTCTTTTCCTATGCTTTCAATGCAATTCCAGTCTACCTCCTGAAATCGGTTTCCTGCAATTCTGCCCCGCTTTCAAGTCCTCTTGGCAGCCTTACTTCAGTATATTTTTGGACGATAGTTGTCATTTATAACTCTGCAGGTTTGTGAATTACAGTGCCCCTGAGCTCCTTTCTTCAACTCGTTTTCTTGTGAGCTGGCCGCAACACCGCAGGATGGCTTCAGGCCCTAATCTGGTTCCGGCACGGCACGCTGAGCCTTTGGTTATTTCCTCTTCCTGGTGGGAAATGAGAGTTAAATTTGCCCGTCCAGACACCTCCAGCTAGTCTCTCATTGGTTCTCGCTATTCCTGTTCATCTTCCGCAGAAATTGCAAACTGGGCCAAACAGGAGGTTAAAGGGACTGACTCTCCAAGTCGGGAGAGTGTTAGTAAAGCGTCTGGAATGTTGCACCCGAGTACCAGCGTACAAAAACTGAGACATATTTGAACACGTCTCCCGATCACATGGTTGATCATACTCTAGGTTCCACATGCATGTTTTAGCTGAAGGACGAATACCTTAAACCTGGGTAGTTGAAACCCGTGGAATGGGTACCATGCAATATGACTTCAAAGGGTCTTCATTTGCTCACCGAACCTCTCCAATCCTATCACTGCTGCGTTTATGTCCCTGTACACATGCTTGATTCTCTTTCGGAGACACAGCAATCCATAGGTTTTAAGATACTTAAGAGTCAGGTACATTCTTAGGCGTTTAATATGCGGTGTTGAGTCCATTTCGTTGAGCAAGGAGTAGCTCTTGTCTATTCCATATTTGGCTTAAGGAACTTTATCTGTGCTCATTTCAATCTCTGGTTTTATGCAGCACCCCAACTCACCTTTACCCTTAAACAAGCATAAGTTGGGTTTCTAAATTTGAGACCCTGTTCTGTTCTGTAATTCAGTTCCTGTGTAGCCAAGTTTACATTCCGTGTATTACTGATATCTTATGATGTTTCTTTTTCTGTGTGACTTATTTCAGTTAGAATCATCGTACCTGAATCCACTCATTGTGCTGCTACGGGCCTGATGGCATAGATATCACTGCTGAGTGATACTGCATTGTACGTAAGTACCACAAGTTCTTTATCCATTTTTCACTTTCTGTGATATTGAACTTGTACGGTAAACGAGGTTCTTGTAAACAGAGGCGTCCCAAACATTGGGGTGGCTGTATATTTTTGATTTTAATTTCCCTAAGCTATAGGACCATAAGTGGAAGTGCCCTAGGCTCTGTTGCTTTGTTTTTTAGATGTTTCAGGAAACACCATACACTTCTCCCAAGTGTCTGTTGGCAATTTACATCCCGCCCATCAGCATAGCAAGGCTCCCAGTTCTCCATGGCCTGTCCTGCCTTTCTGGATTTTACACTTTTTTCAGATGGCCCTTTTGACCGGGGGGGGGGGGAAGTGAGACTTCATTGTAGTGCAGATTTCCTTTGCAAGCTTGCTTGGTTGGCCAAAAAGGGCGTATGCGTTTTTTCCTGAATATATTCAGGAAAAAACGCATACGCCCTTTTTGGCCAAGTGCATCATTGTGGACGTTCTGCCTCTTTTCCTATGCTTTCAATGCAATTCCAGTCTACCTCCTGAAATCGGTTTCCTGCAATTCTGCCCCGCTTTCAAGTCCTCTTGGCAGCCTTACTTCAGTATATTTTTGGACGATAGTTGTCATTTATAACTCTGCAGGTTTGTGAATTACAGTGCCCCTGAGCTCCTTTCTTCAACTCGTTTTCTTGTGAGCTGGCCGCAACACCGCAGGATGGCTTCAGGCCCTAATCTGGTTCCGGCACGGCACGCTGCGCCTTTGGTTATTTCCTCTTCCTGGTGGGAAATGAGAGTTAAATTTGCCCGTCCAGACACCTCCAGCTAGTCTCTCATTGGTTCTCGCTATTCCTGTTCATCTTCCGCAGAAATTGCAAACTGGGCCAAACAGGAGGTTAAAGGGACTGACTCTCCAAGTCGGGAGAGTGTTAGTAAAGCGTCTGGAATGTTGCACCCGAGTACCAGGTACGAAAACTGAGACATATTTGAACACGTCTCCCGATCACATGGTTGATCATACTCTAGGTTCCACATGCATGTTTTAGCTGAAGGAAGAATACCTTAAACCTGGGTAGTTGAAACCCGTGGAATGGGTACCATGCAATATGACTTCAAAGGGTCTTCATTTGCTCACCGAACCTCTCCAATCCTATCACTGCTGCGTTTATGTCCCTGTACACATGCTTGATTCTCTTTCGGAGACATAGCAATCCATCGGTTTTAAGATACTTAAGAGTCAGGTACATTCTTAGGCGTTTAATATGCGGTGTTGAGTCCATTTCGTTGAGCAAGGAGTAGCTCTTGTCTATTCCATATTTGGCTTAAGGAACTTTATCTGTGCTCATTTCAATCTCTGGTTTTATGCAGCACCCCAACTCACCTTTACCCTTAAACAAGCATAAGTTGGTTTTCTAAATTTGAGACCCTGTTCTGTTCTGTAATTCAGTTCCTGTGTAGCCAAGTTTACATTCCGTGTATTACTGATATCTTATGATGTTTCTTTTTCTGTGTGACTTATTTCAGTTAGAATCATCGTACCTGAATCCACTCATTGTGCTGCTACGGGCCTGATGACATAGATTTCACTGCTGAGTGATACTGCATTGTACGTAAGTACCACAAGTTCTTTATCCATTTTTCACTTTCTGTGATATTGAACTTGTATGGTAAACGAGGTTCTTGTAAACAGAGGCGTCCCAAACATTGGGGTGGCTGTATCTTTTTGATTTTAATTTCCCTAAGCTATAGGACCATAAGTGGAAGTGCCCTAGGCTCTGTTGCTTTGTTTTTTAGATGTTTCAGGAAACACCATACACTTCTCCCGAGTGTCTGTTGGCAATTTGCATCCCGCCCATCAGCATAAGAAGGCTCCCAGTTCTCCATGGCCTATCCTGCCTTTCTGGATTTTACACTTTTTTCAGATGGCCCTTTTGACCGGGGGGGGGGGGGGAAGTGAGACTTCATTGTAGTGCAGATTTCCTTTGCAAGCTTGCTTGGTTGGCCAAAAAGGGCGTATGCGTTTTTTCCTGAATATATTCAGGAAAAAACGCATACGCCCTTTTTGGTCAAGTGCATCATTGTGGACGTTCTGCCTCTTTTCCTATGCTTTCAATGCAATTCCAGTCTACCTCCTGAAATCGGTTTCCTGCAATTCTGCCCCGCTTTCAAGTCCTCTTGGCAGCCTTACTTCAGTATATTTTTGGACGATAGTTGTCATTTATAACTCTGCAGGTTTGTGAATTACAGTGCCCCTGAGCTCCTTTCTTCAACTCGTTTTCTTGTGAGCTGGCCGCAACACCGCAGGATGGCTTCAGGCCCTAATCTGGTTCCGGCACGGCACGCTGAGCCTTTGGTTATTTCCTCTTCCTGGTGGGAAATGAGAGTTAAATTTGCCCGTCCAGACACCTCCAGCTAGTCTCTCATTGGTTCTCGCTATTCCTGTTCATCTTCCGCAGAAATTGCAAACTGGGCCAAACAGGAGGTTAAAGGGACTGACTCTCCAAGTCGGGAGAGTGTTAGTAAAGCGTCTGGAATGTTGCACCCGAGTACCAGGGTACGAAAACTGAGACATATTTGAACACGTCTCCCGATCACATGGTTGATCATACTCTAGGTTCCACATGCATGTTTTAGCTGAAGGAAGAATACCTTAAACCTGGGTAGTTGAAACCCGTGGAATGGGTACCATGCAATATGACTTCAAAGGGTCTTCATTTGCTCACCGAACCTCTCCAATCCTATCACTGCTGCGTTTATGTCCCTGTACACATGCTTGATTCTCTTTCGGAGACATAGCAATCCATAGGTTTTAAGATACTTAAGAGTCAGGTACATTCTTAGGCGTTTAATATGCGGTGTTGAGTCCATTTCGTTGAGCAAGGAGTAGCTCTTGTCTATTCCATATTTGGCTTAAGGAACTTTATCTGTGCTCATTTCAATCTCTGGTTTTATGCAGCACCCCAACTCACCTTTACCCTTAAACAAGCATAAGTTGGTTTTCTAAATTTGAGACCCTGTTCTGTTCTGTAATTCAGTTCCTGTGTAGCCAAGTTTACATTCCGTGTATTACTGATATCTTATGATGTTTCTTTTTCTGTGTGACTTATTTCAGTTAGAATCATCGTACCTGAATCCACTCATTGTGCTGCTACGGGCCTGATGACATAGATTTCACTGCTGAGTGATACTGCATTGTACGTAAGTACCACAAGTTCTTTATCCATTTTTCACTTTCTGTGATATTGAACTTGTACGGTAAACGAGGTTCTTGTAAACAGAGGCGTCCCAAACTTTGGGGTGGCTGTATCTTTTTGATTTTAATTTCCCTAAGCTATAGGACCATAAGTGGAAGTGCCCTAGGCTCTGTTGCTTTGTTTTTTAGATGTTTCAGGAAACACCATACACTTCTCCCGAGTGTCTGTTGGCAGTTTACGTCCCGCCCATCAGCATAACAAGGCTCCCAGTTCTCCATGGCCTGTCCTGCCTTTCTGGATTTTACACTTTTTTCAGATGGCCCTTTTGACCGGGGTGGGGGGGGGAAGTGAGACTTCATTGTAGTGCAGATTTCCTTTGCAAGCTTGCTTGGTTGGCCAAAAAGGGCGTATGCGTTTTTTCCTGAATATATTCAGGAAAAAACGCATACGCCCTTTTTGGCCAAGTGCATCATTGTGGACGTTCTGCCTCTTTTCCTATGCTTTCAATGCAATTCCAGTCTACCTCCTGAAATCGGTTTCCTGCAATTCTGCCCCGCTTTCAAGTCCTCTTGGCAGCCTTACTTCAGTATATTTTTGGACGATAGTTGTCATTTATAACTCTGCAGGTTTGTGAATTACAGTGCCCCTGAGCTCCTTTCTTCAACTCGTTTTCTTGTGAGCTGGCCGCAACACCGCAGGATGGCTTCAGGCCCTAATCTGGTTCCGGCACGGCACGCTGAGCCTTTGGTTATTTCCTCTTCCTGGTGGGAAATGAGAGTTAAATTTGCCCGTCCAGACACCTCCAGCTAGTCTCTCATTGGTTCTCGCTATTCCTGTTCATCTTCCGCAGAAATTGCAAACTGGGCCAAACAGGAGGTTAAAGGGACTGACTCTCCAAGTCGGGAGAGTGTTAGTAAAGCGTCTGGAATGTTGCACCCGAGTACCAGGTACGAAAACTGAGACATATTTGAACACGTCTCCCGATCACATGGTTGATCATACTCTAGGTTCCACATGCATGTTTTAGCTGAAGGAAGAATACCTTAAACCTGGGTAGTTGAAACCCGTGGAATGGGTACCATGCAATATGACTTCAAAGGGTCTTCATTTGCTCACCGAACCTCTCCAATCCTATCACTGCTGCGTTTATGTCCCTGTACACATGCTTGATTCTCTTTCGGAGACATAGCAATCCATAGGTTTTAAGATACTTAAGAGTCAGGTACATTCTTAGGCGTTTAATATGCGGTGTTGAGTCCATTTCGTTGAGCAAGGAGTAGCTCTTGTCTATTCCATATTTGGCTTAAGGAACTTTATCTGTGCTCATTTCAATCTCTGGTTTTATGCAGCACCCCAACTCACCTTTACCCTTAAACAAGCATAAGTTGGTTTTCTAAATTTGAGACCCTGTTCTGTTCTGTAATTCAGTTCCTGTGTAGCCAAGTTTACATTCCGTGTATTACTGATATCTTATGATGTTTCTTTTTCTGTGTGACTTATTTCAGTTAGAATCATCGTACCTGAATCCACTCATTGTGCTGCTACGGGCCTGATGACATAGATTTCACTGCTGAGTGATACTGCATTGTACGTAAGTACCACAAGTTCTTTATCCATTTTTCACTTTCTGTGATATTGAACTTGTATGGTAAACGAGGTTCTTGTAAACAGAGGCGTCCCAAACATTGGGGTGGCTGTATCTTTCTGATTTTAATTTCCCTAAGCTATAGGACCATAAGTGGAAGTGCCCTAGGCTCTGTTGCTTTGTTTTTTAGATGTTTCAGGAAACACCATACACTTCTCCCGAGTGTCTGTTGGCAATTTACATCCCGCCCATCAGCATAACAAGGCTCCCAGTTCTCCATGGCCTGTCCTGCCTTTCTGGATTTTACACTTTTTTCAGATGGCCCTTTTGACCGGGGGGGGGGGGGAAGTGAGACTTCATTGTAGTGCAGATTTCCTTTGCAAGCTTGCTTGGTTGGCCAAAAAGGGCGTATGTGTTTTTTCCTGAATATATTCAGGAAAAAACGCATACGCCCTTTTTGGCCAAGTGCATCATTGTGGACGTTCTGCCTCTTTTCCTATGCTTTCAATGCAATTCCAGTCTACCTCCTGAAATCGGTTTCCTGCAATTCTGCCCCGCTTTCAAGTCCTCTTGGCAGCCTTACTTCAGTATATTTTTGGACGATAGTTGTCATTTATAACTCTGCAGGTTTGTGAATTACAGTGCCCCTGAGCTCCTTTCTTCAACTCGTTTTCTTGTGAGCTGGCCGCAACACCGCAGGATGGCTTCAGGCCCTAATCTGGTTCCGGCACGGCACGCTGAGCCTTTGGTTATTTCCTCTTCCTGGTGGGAAATGAGAGTTAAATTTGCCCGTCCAGACACCTCCAGCTAGTCTCTCATTGGTTCTCGCTATTCCTGTTCATCTTCCGCAGAAATTGCAAACTGGGCCAAACAGGAGGTTAAAGGGACTGACTCTCCAAGTCGGGAGAGTGTTAGTAAAGCGTCTGGAATGTTGCACCCGAGTACCAGCGTACAAAAACTGAGACATATTTGAACACGTCTCCCGATCACATGGTTGATCATACTCTAGGTTCCACATGCATGTTTTAGCTGAAGGACGAATACCTTAAACCTGGGTAGTTGAAACCCGTGGAATGGGTACCATGCAATATGACTTCAAAGGGTCTTCATTTGCTCACCGAACCTCTCCAATCCTATCACTGCTGCGTTTATGTCCCTGTACACATGCTTGATTCTCTTTCGGAGACACAGCAATCCATAGGTTTTAAGATACTTAAGAGTCAGGTACATTCTTAGGCGTTTAATATGCGGTGTTGAGTCCATTTCGTTGAGCAAGGAGTAGCTCTTGTCTATTCCATATTTGGCTTAAGGAACTTTATCTGTGCTCATTTCAATCTCTGGTTTTATGCAGCACCCCAACTCACCTTTACCCTTAAACAAGCATAAGTTGGGTTTCTAAATTTGAGACCCTGTTCTGTTCTGTAATTCAGTTCCTGTGTAGCCAAGTTTACATTCCGTGTATTACTGATATCTTATGATGTTTCTTTTTCTGTGTGACTTATTTCAGTTAGAATCATCGTACCTGAATCCACTCATTGTGCTGCTACGGGCCTGATGGCATAGATATCACTGCTGAGTGATACTGCATTGTACGTAAGTACCACAAGTTCTTTATCCATTTTTCACTTTCTGTGATATTGAACTTGTACGGTAAACGAGGTTCTTGTAAACAGAGGCGTCCCAAACATTGGGGTGGCTGTATATTTTTGATTTTAATTTCCCTAAGCTATAGGACCATAAGTGGAAGTGCCCTAGGCTCTGTTGCTTTGTTTTTTAGATGTTTCAGGAAACACCATACACTTCTCCCAAGTGTCTGTTGGCAATTTACATCCCGCCCATCAGCATAGCAAGGCTCCCAGTTCTCCATGGCCTGTCCTGCCTTTCTGGATTTTACACTTTTTTCAGATGGCCCTTTTGACCGGGGGGGGGGGGAAGTGAGACTTCATTGTAGTGCAGATTTCCTTTGCAAGCTTGCTTGGTTGGCCAAAAAGGGCGTATGCGTTTTTTCCTGAATATATTCAGGAAAAAACGCATACGCCCTTTTTGGCCAAGTGCATCATTGTGGACGTTCTGCCTCTTTTCCTATGCTTTCAATGCAATTCCAGTCTACCTCCTGAAATCGGTTTCCTGCAATTCTGCCCCGCTTTCAAGTCCTCTTGGCAGCCTTACTTCAGTATATTTTTGGACGATAGTTGTCATTTATAACTCTGCAGGTTTGTGAATTACAGTGCCCCTGAGCTCCTTTCTTCAACTCGTTTTCTTGTGAGCTGGCCGCAACACCGCAGGATGGCTTCAGGCCCTAATCTGGTTCCGGCACGGCACGCTGCGCCTTTGGTTATTTCCTCTTCCTGGTGGGAAATGAGAGTTAAATTTGCCCGTCCAGACACCTCCAGCTAGTCTCTCATTGGTTCTCGCTATTCCTGTTCATCTTCCGCAGAAATTGCAAACTGGGCCAAACAGGAGGTTAAAGGGACTGACTCTCCAAGTCGGGAGAGTGTTAGTAAAGCGTCTGGAATGTTGCACCCGAGTACCAGGTACGAAAACTGAGACATATTTGAACACGTCTCCCGATCACATGGTTGATCATACTCTAGGTTCCACATGCATGTTTTAGCTGAAGGAAGAATACCTTAAACCTGGGTAGTTGAAACCCGTGGAATGGGTACCATGCAATATGACTTCAAAGGGTCTTCATTTGCTCACCGAACCTCTCCAATCCTATCACTGCTGCGTTTATGTCCCTGTACACATGCTTGATTCTCTTTCGGAGACATAGCAATCCATCGGTTTTAAGATACTTAAGAGTCAGGTACATTCTTAGGCGTTTAATATGCGGTGTTGAGTCCATTTCGTTGAGCAAGGAGTAGCTCTTGTCTATTCCATATTTGGCTTAAGGAACTTTATCTGTGCTCATTTCAATCTCTGGTTTTATGCAGCACCCCAACTCACCTTTACCCTTAAACAAGCATAAGTTGGTTTTCTAAATTTGAGACCCTGTTCTGTTCTGTAATTCAGTTCCTGTGTAGCCAAGTTTACATTCCGTGTATTACTGATATCTTATGATGTTTCTTTTTCTGTGTGACTTATTTCAGTTAGAATCATCGTACCTGAATCCACTCATTGTGCTGCTACGGGCCTGATGACATAGATTTCACTGCTGAGTGATACTGCATTGTACGTAAGTACCACAAGTTCTTTATCCATTTTTCACTTTCTGTGATATTGAACTTGTATGGTAAACGAGGTTCTTGTAAACAGAGGCGTCCCAAACATTGGGGTGGCTGTATCTTTTTGATTTTAATTTCCCTAAGCTATAGGACCATAAGTGGAAGTGCCCTAGGCTCTGTTGCTTTGTTTTTTAGATGTTTCAGGAAACACCATACACTTCTCCCGAGTGTCTGTTGGCAATTTGCATCCCGCCCATCAGCATAAGAAGGCTCCCAGTTCTCCATGGCCTATCCTGCCTTTCTGGATTTTACACTTTTTTCAGATGGCCCTTTTGACCGGGGGGGGGTGAAGTGAGACTTCATTGTAGTGCAGATTTCCTTTGCAAGCTTGCTTGGTTGGCCAAAAAGGGCGTATGCGTTTTTTCCTGAATATATTCAGGAAAAAACGCATACGCCCTTTTTGGCCAAGTGCATCATTGTGGACGTTCTGCCTCTTTTCCTATGCTTTCAATGCAATTCCAGTCTACCTCCTGAAATCGGTTTCCTGCAATTCTGCCCCGCTTTCAAGTCCTCTTGGCAGCCTTACTTCAGTATATTTTTGGACGATAGTTGTCATTTATAACTCTGCAGGTTTGTGAATTACAGTGCCCCTGAGCTCCTTTCTTCAACTCGTTTTCTTGTGAGCTGGCCGCAACACCGCAGGATGGCTTCAGGCCCTAATCTGGTTCCGGCACGGCACGCTGAGCCTTTGGTTATTTCCTCTTCCTGGTGGGAAATGAGAGTTAAATTTGCCCGTCCAGACACCTCCAGCTAGTCTCTCATTGGTTCTCGCTATTCCTGTTCATCTTCCGCAGAAATTGCAAACTGGGCCAAACAGGAGGTTAAAGGGACTGACTCTCCAAGTCGGGAGAGTGTTAGTAAAGCGTCTGGAATGTTGCACCCGAGTACCAGGGTACGAAAACTGAGACATATTTGAACACGTCTCCCGATCACATGGTTGATCATACTCTAGGTTCCACATGCATGTTTTAGCTGAAGGAAGAATACCTTAAACCTGGGTAGTTGAAACCCGTGGAATGGGTACCATGCAATATGACTTCAAAGGGTCTTCATTTGCTCACCGAACCTCTCCAATCCTATCACTGCTGCGTTTATGTCCCTGTACACATGCTTGATTCTCTTTCGGAGACATAGCAATCCATCGGTTTTAAGATACTTACTAGTCAGGTACATGCTTAGGCGTTTAATATGCGGTGTTGAGTCCATTTCGTTGAGCAAGGAGTAGCTCTTGTCTATTCCATATTTGGCTTAAGGAACTTTATCTGTGCTCATTTCAATCTCTGGTTTTATGCAGCACCCCAACTCACCTTTCCCCTTAAGCAAGCATAAGTTGGTTTTCTAAATTTGAGACCCTGTTCTGTTCTGTAATTCAGTTCCTGTGTAGCCAAGTTTACATTCCGTGTATTACTGATATCTTATGATGTTTCTTTTTCTGTGTGACTTATTTCAGTTAGAATCATCGTACCTGAATCCACTCATTGTGCTGCTACGGGCCTGATGACATAGATTTCACTGCTGAGTGATACTGCATTGTACGTAAGTACCACAAGTTCTTTATCCATTTTTCACTTTCTGTGATATTGAACTTGTACGGTAAACGAGGTTCTTGTAAACAGAGGCGTCCCAAACATTGGGGTGGCTGTATCTTTTTGATTTTAATTTCCCTAAGCTATAGGACCATAAGTGGAAGTGCCCTAGGCTCTGTTGCTTTGTTTTTTAGATGTTTCAGGAAACACCATACACTTCTCCCGAGTGTCTGTTGGCAGTTTACGTCCCGCCCATCAGCATAACAAGGCTCCCAGTTCTCCATGGCCTGTCCTGCCTTTCTGGATTTTACACTTTTTTCAGATGGCCCTTTTGACCGGGGTGGGGGGGGGAAGTGAGACTTCATTGTAGTGCAGATTTCCTTTGCAAGCTTGCTTGGTTGGCCAAAAAGGGCGTATGCGTTTTTTCCTGAATATATTCAGGAAAAAACGCATACGCCCTTTTTGGCCAAGTGCATCATTGTGGACGTTCTGCCTCTTTTCCTATGCTTTCAATGCAATTCCAGTCTACCTCCTGAAATCGGTTTCCTGCAATTCTGCCCCGCTTTCAAGTGCTCTTGGCAGCCTTACTTCAGTATATTTTTGGACGATAGTTGTCATTTATAACTCTGCAGGTTTGTGAATTACAGTGCCCCTGAGCTCCTTTCTTCAACTCGTTTTCTTGTGAGCTGGCCGCAACACCGCAGGATGGCTTCAGGCCCTAATCTGGTTCCGGCACGGCACGCTGAGCCTTTGGTTATTTCCTCTTCCTGGTGGGAAATGAGAGTTAAATTTGCCCGTCCAGACACCTCCAGCTAGTCTCTCATTGGTTCTCGCTATTCCTGTTCATCTTCCGCAGAAATTGCAAACTGGGCCAAACAGGAGGTTAAAGGGACTGACTCTCCAAGTCGGGAGAGTGTTAGTAAAGCGTCTGGAATGTTGCACCCGAGTACCAGGTACGAAAACTGAGACATATTTGAACACGTCTCCCGATCACATGGTTGATCATACTCTAGGTTCCACATGCATGTTTTAGCTGAAGGAAGAATACCTTAAACCTGGGTAGTTGAAACCCGTGGAATGGGTACCATGCAATATGACTTCAAAGGGTCTTCATTTGCTCACCGAACCTCTCCAATCCTATCACTGCTGCGTTTATGTCCCTGTACACATGCTTGATTCTCTTTCGGAGACATAGCAATCCATACGTTTTAAGATACTTAAGAGTCAGGTACATTCTTAGGCGTTTAATATGCGGTGTTGAGTCCATTTCGTTGAGCAAGGAGTAGCTCTTGTCTATTCCATATTTGGCTTAAGGAACTTTATCTGTGCTCATTTCAATCTCTGGTTTTATGCAGCACCCCAACTCACCTTTACCCTTAAACAAGCATAAGTTGGTTTTCTAAATTTGAGACCCTGTTCTGTTCTGTAATTCAGTTCCTGTGTAGCCAAGTTTACATTCCGTGTATTACTGATATCTTATGATGTTTCTTTTTCTGTGTGACTTATTTCAGTTAGAATCATCGTACCTGAATCCACTCATTGTGCTGCTACGGGCCTGATGACATAGATTTCACTGCTGAGTGATACTGCATTGTACGTAAGTACCACAAGTTCTTTATCCATTTTTCACTTTCTGTGATATTGAACTTGTATGGTAAACGAGGTTCTTGTAAACAGAGGCGTCCCAAACATTGGGGTGGCTGTATCTTTTTGATTTTAATTTCCCTAAGCTATAGGACCATAAGTGGAAGTGCCCTAGGCTCTGTTGCTTTGTTTTTTAGATGTTTCAGGAAACACCATACACTTCTCCCGAGTGTCTGTTGGCAATTTACATCCCGCCCATCAGCATAACAAGGCTCCCAGTTCTCCATGGCCTGTCCTGCCTTTCTGGATTTTACACTTTTTTCAGATGGCCCTTTTGACCGGGGGGGGGGGGGAGTGAGACTTCATTGTAGTGCAGATTTCCTTTGCAAGCTTGCTTGGTTGGCCAAAAAGGGCGTATGCGTTTTTTCCTGAATATATTCAGGAAAAAACGCATACGCCCTTTTTGGCCAAGTGCATCATTGTGGACGTTCTGCCTCTTTTCCTATGCTTTCAATGCAATTCCAGTCTACCTCCTGAAATCGGTTTCCTGCAATTCTGCCCCGCTTTCAAGTCCTCTTGGCAGCCTTACTTCAGTATATTTTTGGACGATAGTTGTCATTTATAACTCTGCAGGTTTGTGAATTACAGTGCCCCTGAGCTCCTTTCTTCAACTCGTTTTCTTGTGAGCTGGCCGCAACACCGCAGGATGGCTTCAGGCCCTAATCTGGTACCGGCACGGCACGCTGAGCCTTTGGTTATTTCCTCTTCCTGGTGGGAAATGAGAGTTAAATTTGCCTGTCCAGACACCTCCAGCTAGTCTCTCATTGGTTCTCGCTATTCCTGTTCATCTTCCGCAGAAATTGCAAACTGGGCCAAACAGGAGGTTAAAGGGACTGACTCTCCAAGTCGGGAGAGTGTTAGTAAATCGTCTGGAATGTTGCACCCGAGTACCAGGGTACAAAAACTGAGACATATTTGAACACGTCTCCCGATCACATGGTTGATCATACTCTAGGTTCCACATGCATGTTTTAGCTGAAGGAAGAATACCTTAAACCTGGGTAGTTGAAACCCGTGGAATGGGTACCATGCAATATGACTTCAAAGGGTCTTCATTTGCTCACCGAACCTCTCCAATCCTATCACTGCTGCGTTTATGTCCCTGTACACATGCTTGATTCTCTTTCGGAGACATAGCAATCCATAGGTTTTAAGATACTTAAGAGTCAGGTACATTCTTAGGCGTTTAATATGCGGTGTTGAGTCCATTTCGTTGAGCAAGGAGTAGCTCTTGTCTATTCCATATTTGGCTTAAGGAACTTTATCTGTGCTCATTTCAATCTCTGGTTTTATGCAGCACCCCAACTCACCTTTATCCTTAAACAAGCATAAGTTGGTTTTCTAAATTTGAGACCCTGTTCTGTTCTGTAATTCAGTTCCTGTGTAGCCAAGTTTACATTCCGTGTATTACTGATATCTTATGATGTTTCTTTTTCTGTGTGACTTATTTCAGTTAGAATCATCGTACCTGAATCCACTCATTGTGCTGCTACGGGCCTGATGGCATAGATATCACTGCTGAGTGATACTGCATTGTACGTAAGTACCACAAGTTCTTTATCCATTTTTCACTTTCTGTGATATTGAACTTGTACGGTAAACGAGGTTCTTGTAAACAGAGGCGTCCCAAACATTGGGGTGGCTGTATCTTTTTGATTTTAATTTCCCTAAGCTATAGGACCATAAGTGGAAGTGCCCTAGGCTCTGTTGCTTTGTTTTTTAGATGTTTCAGGAAACACCATACACTTCTCCCGAGTGTCTGTTGGCAATTTACATCCCGCCCATCAGCATAACAAGGCTCCCAGTTCTCCATGGCCTGTCCTGCCTTTCTGGATTTTACACTTTTTTCAGATGGCCCTTTTGACCGGGGGGGGGGGGAAGTGAGACTTCATTGTAGTGCAGATTTCCTTTGCAAGCTTGCTTGGTTGGCCAAAAAGGGCGTATGCGTTTTTTCCTGAATATATTCAGGAAAAAACGCATACGCCCTTTTTGGCCAAGTGCATCATTGTGGACGTTCTGCCTCTTTTCCTATGCTTTCAATGCAATTCCAGTCTACCTCCTGAAATCGGTTTCCTGCAATTCTGCCCCGCTTTCAAGTCCTCTTGGCAGCCTTACTTCAGTATATTTTTGGATGATAGTTGTCATTTATAACTCTGCAGGTTTGTGAATTACAGTGCCCCTGAGCTCCTTTCTTCAACTCGTTTTCTTGTGAGCTGGCCGCAACACCGCAGGATGGCTTCAGGCCCTAATCTGGTACCGGCACGGCACGCTGAGCCTTTGGTTATTTCCTCTTCCTGGTGGGAAATGAGAGTTAAATTTGCCCGTCCAGACACCTCCAGCTAGTCTCTCATTGGTTCTCGCTATTCCTGTTCATCTTCCGCAGAAATTGCAAACTGGGCCAAACAGGAGGTTAAAGGGACTGACTCTCCAAGTCGGGAGAGTGTTAGTAAAGCGTCTGGAATGTTGCACCCGAGTACCAGGGTACGAAAACTGAGACATATTTGAACACGTCTCCCGATCACATGGTTGATCATACTCTAGGTTCCACATGCATGTTTTAGCTGAAGGAAGAATACCTTAAACCTGGGTAGTTGAAACCCGTGGAATGGGTACCATGCAATATGACTTCAAAGGGTCTTCATTTGCTCACCGAACCTCTCCAATCCTATCACTGCTGCGTTTATGTCCCTGTACACATGCTTGATTCTCTTTCGGAGACATAGCAATCCATCGGTTTTAAGATACTTAAGAGTCAGGTACATTCTTAGGCGTTTAATATGCGGTGTTGAGTCCATTTCGTTGAGCAAGGAGTAGCTCTTGTCTATTCCATATTTGGCTTAAGGAACTTTATCTGTGCTCATTTCAATCTCTGGTTTTATGCAGCACCCCAACTCACCTTTACCCTTAAACAAGCATAAGTTGGTTTTCTAAATTTGAGACCCTGTTCTGTTCTGTAATTCAGTTCCTGTGTAGCCAAGTTTACATTCCGTGTATTACTGATATCTTATGATGTTTCTTTTTCTGTGTGACTTATTTCAGTTAGAATCATCGTACCTGAATCCACTCATTGTGCTGCTACGGGCCTGATGGCATAGATTTCACTGCTGAGTGATACTGCATTGTACGTAAGTACCACAAGTTCTTTATCCATTTTTCACTTTCTGTGATATTGAACTTGTACGGTAAACGAGGTTCTTGTAAACAGAGGCGTCCCAAACATTGGGGTGGCTGTGTCTTTTTGATTTTAATTTCCCTAAGCTATAGGACCATAAGTGGAAGTGCCCTAGGCTCTGTTGCTTTGTTTTTTAGATGTTTCAGGAAACACCATACACTTCTCCCGAGTGTCTGTTGGCAGTTTACATCCCGCCCATCAGCATAACAAGGCTCCCAGTTCTCCATGGCCTGTCCTGCCTTTCTGGATTTTACACTTTTTTCAGATGGCCCTTTTGACCGGGGGGGGGGGAAGTGAGACTTCATTGTAGTGCAGATTTCCTTTGCAAGCTTGCTTGGTTGGCCAAAAAGGGCGTATGCGTTTTTTCCTGAATATATTCAGGAAAAAACGCATACGCCCTTTTTGGCCAAGTGCATCATTGTGGACGTTCTGCCTCTTTTCCTATGCTTTCAATGCAATTCCAGTCTACCTCCTGAAATCGGTTTCCTGCAATTCTGCCCCGCTTTCAAGTCCTCTTGGCAGCCTTACTTCAGTATATTTTTGGACGATAGTTGTCATTTATAACTCTGCAGGTTTGTGAATTACAGTGCCCCTGAGCTCCTTTCTTCAACTCGTTTTCTTGTGAGCTGGCCGCAACACCGCAGGATGGCTTCAGGCCCTAATCTGGTACCGGCACGGCACGCTGAGCCTTTGGTTATTTCCTCTTCCTGGTGGGAAATGAGAGTTAAATTTGCCCGTCCAGACACCTCCAGCTAGTCTCTCATTGGTTCTCGCTATTCCTGTTCATCTTCCGCAGAAATTGCAAACTGGGCCAAACAGGAGGTTAAAGGGACTGACTCTCCAAGTCGGGAGAGTGTTAGTAAAGCGTCTGGAATGTTGCACCCGAGTACCAGGGTACGAAAACTGAGACATATTTGAACACGTCTCCCGATCACATGGTTGATCATACTCTAGGTTCCACATGCATGTTTTAGCTGAAGGAAGAATACCTTAAACCTGGGTAGTTGAAACCCGTGGAATGGGTACCATGCAATATGACTTCAAAGGGTCTTCATTTGCTCACCGAACCTCTCCAATCCTATCACTGCTGCGTTTATGTCCCTGTACACATGCTTGATTCTCTTTCGGAGACATAGCAATCCATAGGTTTTAAGATACTTAAGAGTCAGGTACATTCTTAGGTGTTTAATATGCGGTGTTGAGTCCATTTCGTTGAGCAAGGAGTAGCTCTTGTCTATTCCATATTTGGCTTAAGGAACTTTATCTGTGCTCATTTCAATCTCTGGTTTTATGCAGCACCCCAACTCACCTTTCCCCTTAAGCAAGCATAAGTTGGTTTTCTAAATTTGAGACCCTGTTCTGTTCTGTAATTCAGTTCCTGTGTAGCCAAGTTTACATTCCGTGTATTACTGATATCTTATGATGTTTCTTTTTCTGTGTGACTTATTTCAGTTAGAATCATGGTACCTGAATCCACTCATTGTGCTGCTACGGGCCTGATGACATAGATTTCACTGCTGAGTGATACTGCATTGTACGTAAGTACCACAAGTTCTTTATCCATTTTTCACTTTCTGTGATATTGAACTTGTACGGTAAACGAGGTTCTTGTAAACAGAGGCGTCCCAAACATTGGGGTGGCTGTATCTTTTTGATTTTAATTTCCCTAAGCTATAGGACCATAAGTGGAAGTGCCCTAGGCTCTGTTGCTTTGTTTTTTAGATGTTTCAGGAAACACCATACACTTCTCCCGAGTGTCTGTTGGCAATTTACATCCCGCCCATCAGCATAACAAGGCTCCCAGTTCTCCATGGCCTGTCCTGCCTTTCTGGATTTTACACTTTTTTCAGATGGCCCTTTTGACGGGGGGGGGGGCAGTGAGACTTCATTGTAGTGCAGATTTCCTTTGCAAGCTTGCTTGGTTGGCCAAAAAGGGCGTATGCATTTTTTCCTGAATATATTCAGGAAAAAACGCATACGCCCTTTTTGGCCAAGTGCATCATTGTGGACGTTCTGCCTCTTTTCCTATGCTTTCAATGCAATTCCAGTCTACCTCCTGAAATCGGTTTCCTGCAATTCTGCCCCGCTTTCAAGTCCTCTTGGCAGCCTTACTTCAGTATATTTTTGGACGATAGTTGTCATTTATAACTCTGCAGGTTTGTGAATTACAGTGCCCCTGAGCTCCTTTCTTCAACTCGTTTTCTTGTGAGCTGGCCGCAACACCGCAGGATGGCTTCAGGCCCTAATCTGGTTCCGGCACGGCACGCTGAGCCTTTGGTTATTTCCTCTTCCTGGTGGGAAATGAGAGTTAAATTTGCCCGTCCAGACACCTCCAGCTAGTCTCTCATTGGTTCTCGCTATTCCTGTTCATCTTCCGCAGAAATTGCAAACTGGGCCAAACAGGAGGTTAAAGGGACTGACTCTCCAAGTCGGGAGAGTGTTAGTAAAGCGTCTGGAATGTTGCACCCGAGTACCAGGGTACGAAAACTGAGACATATTTGAACACGTCTCCCGATCACATGGTTGATCATACTCTAGGTTCCACATGCATGTTTTAGCTGAAGGAAGAATACCTTAAACCTGGGTAGTTGAAACCCGTGGAATGGGTACCATGCAATATGACTTCAAAGGGTCTTCATTTGCTCACCGAACCTCTCCAATCCTATCACTGCTGCGTTTATGTCCCTGTACACATGCTTGATTCTCTTTCGGAGACATAGCAATCCATCGGTTTTAAGATACTTAAGAGTCAGGTACATTCTTAGGCGTTTAATATGCGGTGTTGAGTCCATTTCGTTGAGCAAGGAGTAGCTCTTGTCTATTCCATATTTGGCTTAAGGAACTTTATCTGTGCTCATTTCAATCTCTGGTTTTATGCAGCACCCCAACTCACCTTTACCCTTAAACAAGCATAAGTTGGTTTTCTAAATTTGAGACCCTGTTCTGTTCTGTAATTCAGTTCCTGTGTAGCCAAGTTGACATTCCGTGTATTACTGATATCTTATGATGTTTCTTTCTCTGTGTGACTTATTTCAGTTAGAATCATCGTACCTGAATCCACTCATTGTGCTGCTACGGGCCTGATGACATAGATTTCACTGCTGAGTGATACTGCATTGTACGTAAGTACCACAAGTTCTTTATCCATTTTTCACTTTCTGTGATATTGAACTTGTACGGTAAACGAGGTTCTTGTAAACAGAGGCGTCCCAAACATTGGGGTGGCTGTATCTTTTTGATTTTAATTTCCCTAAGCTATAGGACCATAAGTGGAAGTGCCCTAGGCTCTGTTGCTTTGTTTTTTAGATGTTTCAGGAAACACCATACACTTCTCCCGAGTGTCTGTTGGCAGTTTACATCCCGCCCATCAGCATAACAAGGCTCCCAGTTCGCCATGGCCTGTCCTGCCTTTCTGGATTTTACACTTTTTTCAGATGGCCCTTTTGACCGGGGGGAAGTGAGACTTCATTGTAGTGCAGATTTCCTTTGCAAGCTTGCTTGGTTGGCCAAAAAGTGCGTATGCGTTTTTTCCTGAATATATTCAGGAAAAAACGCATACGCCCTTTTTGGCCAAGTGCATCATTGTGGACGTTCTGCCTCTTTTCCTATGCTTTCAATGCAATTCCAGTCTACCTCCTGAAATCGGTTTCCTGCAATTCTGCCCCGCTTTCAAGTCCTCTTGGCAGCCTTACTTCAGTATATTTTTGGACGATAGTTGTCATTTATAACTCTGCAGGTTTGTGAATTACAGTGCCCCTGAGCTCCTTTCTTCAACTCGTTTTCTTGTGAGCTGGCTGCAACACCGCAGGATGGCTTCAGGCCCTAATCTGGTTCCGGCACGGCACGCTCTGCCTTTGGTTATTTCCTATTCCTGTTGGGAAATGAGAGTTAAATTTGCCCGTCCAGACACCTCCAGCTAGTCTCTCATTGTTTCTCGCTATTCCTGTTCATCTTCCGCAGAAATTGCAAACTGGGCCAAACAGGAGGTTAAAGGGACTGACTCTCCAAGTCGGGAGAGTGTTAGTAAAGCGTCTGGAATGTTGCACCCGAGTACCAGGGTACGAAAACTGAGACATATTTGAACACGTCTCCCGATCACATGGTTGATCATACTCTAGGTTCCACATGCCTGTTTTAGCTGAAGGAAGAATACCTTAAACCTGGGTCGTTGAAACCCGTGGAATGGGTACCATGCAATATGACTTCAAAGGGTCTTCATTTGCTCACCGAACCTCTCCAATCCTATCACTGCTGCGTTTATGTCCCTGTACACATGCTTGATTCTCTTTCGGAGACATAGCAATCCATAGGTTTTAAGATACTTAAGAGTCAGGTACATTCTTAGGCGTTTAATATGCGGTGTTGAGTCCATTTCGTTGAGCAAGGAGTAGCTCTTGTCTATTCCATATTTGGCTTAAGGAACTTTATCTGTGCTCATTTCAATCTCTGGTTTTATGCAGCACCCCAACTCACCTTTACCCTTAAACAAGCATAAGTTGGTTTTCTAAATTTGAGACCCTGTTCTGTTCTGTAATTCAGTTCCTGTGTAGCCAAGTTTACATTCCGTGTATTACTGATATCGTATGATGTTTCTTTTTCTGTGTGACTTATTTCAGTTAGAATCATCGTACCTGAATCCACTCATTGTGCTGCTACGGGCCTGATGGCATAGATTTCACTGCTGAGTGATACTGCATTGTACGTAAGTACCACAAGTTCTTTATCCATTTTTCACTTTCTGTGATATTGAACTTGTACAGTAAACAAGGTTCTTGTAAACAGAGGCGTCCCAAACATTGGGGTGGCTGTGTCTTTTTGATTTTAATTTCCCTAAGCTATAGGACCATAAGTGGAAGTGCCCTAGGCTCTGTTGCTTTGTTTTTTAGATGTTTCAGGAAACACCATACACTTCTCCCGAGTGTCTGTTGGCAGTTTACATCCCGCCCATCAGCATAACAAGGCTCCCAGTTCTCCATGGCCTGTCCTGCCTTTCTGGATTTTACACTTTTTTCAGATGGCCCTTTTGACCGGGGCGGGGGGGGAAGTGAGACTTCATTGTAGTGCAGATTTCCTTTGCAAGCTTGCTTGGTTGGCCAAAAAGGGCGTATGCGTTTTTTCCTGAATATATTCAGGAAAAAACGCATACGCCCTTTTTGGCCAAGTGCATCATTGTGGACGTTCTGCCTCTTTTCCTATGCTTTCAATGCAATTCCAGTCTACCTCCTGAAATCGGTTTCCTGCAATTCTGCCCCGCTTTCAAGTCCTCTTGGCAGCCTTACTTCAGTATATTTTTGGACGATAGTTGTCATTTATAACTCTGCAGGTTTGTGAATTACAGTGCCCCTGAGCTCCTTTCTTCAACTCGTTTTCTTGTGAGCTGGCCGCAACACCGCAGGATGGCTTCAGGCCCTAATCTGGTTCCGGCACGGCACGCTGAGCCTTTGGTTATTTCCTCTTCCTGGTGGGAAATGAGAGTTAAATTTGCCCGTCCAGACACCTCCAGCTAGTCTCTCATTGGTTCTCGCTATTCCTGTTCATCTTCCGCAGAAATTGCAAACTGGCCCAAACAGGAGGTTAAAGGGACTGACTCTCCAAGTCGGGAGAGTGTTAGTAAAGCGTCTGGAATGTTGCACCCGAGTACCAGGGTACGAAAACTGAGACATATTTGAACACGTCTCCCGATCACATGGTTGATCATACTCTAGGTTCCACATGCATGTTTTAGCTGAAGGAAGAATACCTTAAACCTGGGTAGTTGAAACCCGTGGAATGGGTACCATGCAATATGACTTCAAAGGGTCTTCATTTGCTCACCGAACCTCTCCAATCCTATCACTGCTGCGTTTATGTCCCTGTACACATGCTTGATTCTCTTTCGGAGACATAGCAATCCATAGGTTTTAAGATACTTAAGAGTCAGGTACATTCTTAGGCGTTTAATATGCGGTGTTGAGTCCATTTCGTTGAGCAAGGAGTAGCTCTTGTCTATTCCATATTTGGCTTAAGGAAGTTTATCTGTGCTCATTTCAATCTCTGGTTTTATGCAGCACCCCAACTCACCTTTACCCTTAAACAAGCATAAGTTGGTTTTCTAAATTTGAGACCCTGTTCTGTTCTGTAATTCAGTTCCTGTGTAGCCAAGTTTACATTCTGTGTATTACTGATATCGTATGATGTTTCTTTTTCTGTGTGACTTATTTCAGTTAGAATCATCGTACCTGAATCCACTCATTGTGCTGCTACGGGCCTGATGGCATAGATTTCACTGCTGAGTGATACTGCATTGTACGTAAGTACCACAAGTTCTTTATCCATTTTTCACTTTCTGTGATATTGAACTTGTACGGTAAACGAGGTTCTTGTAAACAGAGGCGTCCCAAACATTGGGGTGGCTGTATCTTTTTGATTTTAATTTCCCTAAGCTATAGGACCATAAGTGGAAGTGCCCTAGGCTCTGTTGCTTTGTTTTTTAGATGTTTCAGGAAACACCATACACTTCTCCCGAGTGTCTGTTGGCAGTTTACATCCCGCCCATCAGCATAACAAGGCTCCCAGTTCTCCATGGCCTGTCCTGCCTTTCTGGATTTTACACTTTTTTCAGATGGCCCTTTTGACCGGGGGGAAGTGAGACTTCATTGTAGTGCAGATTTCCTTTGCAAGCTTGCTTGGTTGGCCAAAAAGGGCGTATGCGTTCTTTCCTGAATATATTCAGGAAAAAACGCATACGCCCTTTTTGGCCAAGTGCATCATTGTGGACGTTCTGCCTCTTTTCCTATGCTTTCAATGCAATTCCAGTCTACCTCCTGAAATCGGTTTCCTGCAATTCTGCCCCGCTTTCAAGTCCTCTTGGCAGCCTTACTTCAGTATATTTTTGGACGATAGTTGTCATTTATAACTCTGCAGGTTTGTGAATTACAGTGCCCCTGAGCTCCTTTCTTCAACTCGTTTTCTTGTGAGCTGGCCGCAACACCGCAGGATGGCTTCAGGCCCTAATCTGGTTCCGGCACGGCACGCTGAGCCTTTGGTTATTTCCTCTTCCTGTTGGGAAATGAGAGTTAAATTTGCCCGTCCAGACACCTCCAGCTAGTCTCTCATTGGTCCTCGCTATTCCTGTTCATCTTCCGCAGAAATTGCAAACTGGGCCAAACAGGAGGTTAAAGGGACTGACTCTCCAAGTCGGGAGAGTGTTAGTAAAGCGTCTGGAATGTTGCACCCGAGTACCAGGGTACGAAAACTGAGACATATTTGAACACGTCTCCCGATCACATGGTTGATCATACTCTAGGTTCCACATGCATGTTTTAGCTGAAGGAAGAATACCTTAAACCTGGGTAGTTGAAACCCGTGGAATGGGTACCATGCAATATGACTTCAAAGGGTCTTCATTTGCTCACCGAACCTCTCCAATCCTATCACTGCTGCGTTTATGTCCCTGTACACATGCTTGATTCTCTTTCGGAGACATAGCAATCCATAGGTTTTAAGATACTTAAGAGTCAGGTACATTCTTAGGCGTTTAATATGCGGTGTTGAGTCCATTTCGTTGAGCAAGGAGTAGCTCTTGTCTATTCCATATTTGGCTTAAGGAACTTTATCTGTGCTCATTTCAATCTCTGGTTTTATGCAGCACCCCAACTCACCTTTACCCTTAAACAAGCATAAGTTGGTTTTCTAAATTTGAGACCCTGTTCTGTTCTGTAATTCAGTTCCTGTGTAGCCAAGTTTACATTCCGTGTATTACTGATATCTTATGATGTTTCTTTTTCTGTGTGACTTATTTCAGTTAGAATCATCGTACCTGAATCCACTCATTGTGCTGCTACGGGCCTGATGGCATAGATTTCACTGCTGAGTGATACTGCATTGTACGTAAGTACCACAAGTTCTTTATCCATTTTTCACTTTCTGTAATATTGAACTTGTACGGTAAACGAGGTTCTTGTAAACAGAGGCGTCCCAAACATTGGGGTGGCTGTATCTTTTTGATTTTAATTTCCCTAAGCTATAGGACCATAAGTGGAAGTGCCCTAGGCTCTGTTGCTTTGTTTTTTAGATGTTTCAGGAAACACCATACACTTCTCCCGAGTGTCTGTTGGCAGTTCACATCCCGCCCATCAGCATAACAAGGCTCCCAGTTCTCCATGGCCTGTCCTGCCTTTCTGGATTTTACACTTTTTTCAGATGGCCCTTTTGACCGGGGGGAAGTGAGACTTCATTGTAGTGCAGATTTCCTTTGCAAGCTTGCTTGGTTGGCCAAAAAGGGCGTATGCGTTTTTTCCTGAATATATTCAGGAAAAAACGCATACGCCCTTTTTGGCCAAGTGCATCATTGTGGACGTTCTGCCTCTTTTCCTATGCTTTCAATGCAATTCCAGTCTACCTCCTGAAATCGGTTTCCTGCAATTCTGCCCCGCTTTCAAGTCCTCTTGGCAGCCTTACTTCAGTATATTTTTGGACGATAGTTGTCATTTATAACTCTGCAGGTTTGTGAATTACAGTGCCCCTGAGCTCCTTTCTTCAACTCGTTTTCTTGTGAGCTGGCCGCAACACCGCAGGATGGCTTCAGGCCCTAATCTGGTTCCGGCACGGCACGCTGAGCCTTTGGTTATTTCCTCTTCCTGGTGGGAAATGAGAGTTAAATTTGCCCGTCCAGACACCTCCAGCTAGTCTCTCATTGGTTCTCGCTATTCCTGTTCATCTTCCGCAGAAATTGCAAACTGGGCCAAACAGGAGGTTAAAGGCGCTGACTCTCCAAGTGGGGAGAGTGTTAGTAAAGCGTCTGGAATGTTGCACCCGAGTACCAGGGTACGAAAACTGAGACATATTTGAACACTTCTCCCGATCACATGGTTGATCATACTCTAGGTTCCACATGCATGTTTTAGCTGAAGGAAGAATACCTTAAACCTGGGTAGTTGAAACCCGTGGAATGGGTACCATGCAATATGACTTCAAAGGGTCTTCATTTGCTCACCGAACCTCTCCAATCCTATCACTGCTGCGTTTATGTCCCTGTACACATGCTTGATTCTCTTTCGGAGACATAGCAATCCATAGGTTTTAAGATACTTAAGAGTCAGGTACATTCTTAGGCGTTTAATATGCGGTGTTGAGTCCATTTCGTTGAGCAAGGAGTAGCTCTTGTCTATTCCATATTTGGCTTAAGGAACTTTATCTGTGCTCATTTCAATCTCTGGTTTTATGCAGCACCCCAACTCACCTTTACCCTTAAACAAGCATAAGTTGGTTTTCTAAATTTGAGACCCTGTTCTGTTCTGTAATTCAGTTCCTGTGTAGCCAAGTTTACATTCCGTGTATTACTGATATCTTATGATGTTTCTTTTTCTGTGTGACTTATTTCAGTTAGAATCATCGTACCTGAATCCACTCATTGTGCTGCTACGGGCCTGATGGCATAGATTTCACTGCTGAGTGATACTGCATTGTACGTAAGTACCACAAGTTCTTTATCCATTTTTCACTTTCTGTGATATTGAACTTGTACGGTAAACGAGGTTCTTGTAAACAGAGGCATCCCAAACATTGGGGTGGCTGTATCTTTTTGATTTTAATTTCCCTAAGCTATAGGACCATAAGTGGAAGTGCCCTAGGCTCTGTTGCTTTGTTTTTTAGATGTTTCAGGAAACACCATACACTTCTCCCGAGTGTCTGTTGGCAGTTTACATCCCGCCCATCAGCATAACAAGGCTCCCAGTTCTCCATGGCCTGTCCTGCCTTTCTGGATTTTACACTTTTTTCAGATGGCCCTTTTGACCGGGAGGAAGTGAGACTTCATTGTAGTGCAGATTTCCTTTGCAAGCTTGCTTGGTTGGCCAAAAAGGGCGTATGCGTTTTTTCCTGAATATATTCAGGAAAAAACGCATATGCCCTTTTTGGCCAAGTGCATCATTGTGGACGTTCTGCCTCTTTTCCTATGCTTTCAATGCAATTCCAGTCTACCTCCTGAAATCGGTTTCCTGCAATTCTGCCCCGCTTTCAAGTCCTCTTGGCAGCCTTACTTCAGTATATTTTTGGACGATAGTTGTCATTTATAACTCTGCAGGTTTGTGAATTACAGTGCCCCTGAGCTCCTTTCTTCAACTCGTTTTCTTGTGAGCTGGCCGCAACACCGCAGGATGGCTTCAGGCCCTAATCTGGTTCCGGCACGGCACGCTGAGCCTTTGGTTATTTCCTCTTCCTGGTGGGAAATGAGAGTTAAATTTGCCCGTCCAGACACCTCCAGCTAGTCTCTCATTGGTTCTCGCTATTCCTGTTCATCTTCCGCAGAAATTGCAAACTGGGCCAAACAGGAGGTTAAAGGGACTGACTCTCCAAGTCGGGAGAGTGTTAGTAAAGCGTCTGGAATGTTGCACCCGAGTACCAGGGTACGAAAACTGAGACATATTTGAACACGTCTCCCGATCACATGGTTGATCATACTCTAGGTTCCACATGCATGTTTTAGCTGAAGGAAGAATACCTTAAACCTGGGTAGTTGAAACCCGTGGAATGGGTACCATGCAATATGACTTCAAAGGGTCTTCATTTGCTCACCGAACCTCTCCAATCCTATCACTGCTGCGTTTATGTCCCTGTACACATGCTTGATTCTCTTTCGGAGACATAGCAATCCATAGGTTTTAAGATACTTAAGAGTCAGGTACATTCTTAGGCGTTTAATATGGGGTGTTGAGTCCATTTCGTTGAGCAAGGAGTAGCTCTTGTCTATTCCATATTTGGCTTAAGGAACTTTATCTGTGCTCATTTCAATCTCTGGTTTTATGCAGCACCCCAACTCACCTTTACCCTTAAACAAGCATAAGTTGGTTTTCTAAATTTGAGACCCTGTTCTGTTCTGTAATTCAGTTCCTGTGTAGCCAAGTTTACATTCCGTGTATTACTGATATCTTATGATGTTTCTTTTTCTGTGTGACTTATTTCAGTTAGAATCATCGTACCTGAATCCACTCATTGTGCTGCTACGGGCCTGATGACATAGATTTCACTGCTGAGTGATACTGCATTGTACGTAAGTACCACAAGTTCTTTATCCATTTTTCACTTTCTGTGATATAGAACTTGTACGGTAAACGAGGTTCTTGTAAACAGAGGCGTCCCAAACATTGGGGTGGCTGTATCTTTTTGATTTTAATTTCCCTAAGCTATAGGACCATAAGTGGAAGTGCCCTAGGCTCTGTTGCTTTGTTTTTTAGATGTTTCAGGAAACACCATACACTTCTCCCGAGTGTCTGTTGGCAATTTACATCCCGCCCATCAGCATAACAAGGCTCCCAGTTCTCCATGGCCTGTCCTGCCTTTCTGGATTTTACACTTTTTTCAGATGGCCCTTTTGACCGGGGGGAAGTGAGACTTCATTGTAGTGCAGATTTCCTTTGCAAGCTTGCTTGGTTGGCCAAAAAGGGCGTATGCGTTTTTTCCTGAATATATTCAGGAAAAAACGCATACGCCCTTTTTGGCCAAGTGCATCATTGTGGACGTTCTGCCTCTTTTCCTATGCTTTCAATGCAATTCCAGTCTACCTCCTGAAATCGGTTTCCTGCAATTCTGCCCCGCTTTCAAGTCCTCTTGGCAGCCTTACTTCAGTATATTTTTGGACGATAGTTGTCATTTATAACTCTGCAGGTTTGTGAATTACAGTGCCCCTGAGCTCCTTTCTTCAACTCGTTTTCTTGTGAGCTGGCCGCAACACCGCAGGATGGCTTCAGGCCCTAATCTGGTTCCGGCACGGCACGCTGAGCCTTTGGTTATTTCCTCTTCCTGGTGGGAAATGAGAGTTAAATTTGCCCGTCCAGACACCTCCAGCTAGTCTCTCATTGGTTCTCGCTATTCCTGTTCATCTTCCGCAGAAATTGCAAACTGGGCCAAACAGGAGGTTAAAGGGACTGACTCTCCAAGTCGGGAGAGTGTTAGTAAAGCGTCTGGAATGTTGCACCCGAGTACCAGGGTACGAAAACTGAGACATATTTGAACACGTCTCCCGATCACATGGTTGATCATACTCTAGGTTCCACATGCATGTTTTAGCTGAAGGAAGAATACCTTAAACCTGGGTAGTTGAAACCCGTGGAATGGGTACCATGCAATATGACTTCAAAGGGTCTTCATTTGCTCACCGAACCTCTCCAATCCTATCACTGCTGCGTTTATGTCCCTGTACACATGCTTGATTCTCTTTCGGAGACATAGCAATCCATACGTTTTAAGATACTTAAGAGTCAGGTACATTCTTAGGCGTTTAATATGCGGTGTTGAGTCCATTTCGTTGAGCAAGGAGTAGCTCTTGTCTATTCCATATTTGGCTTAAGGAACTTTATCTGTGCTCATTTCAATCTCTGGTTTTATGCAGCACCCCAACTCACCTTTACCCTTAAACAAGCATAAGTTGGTTTTCTAAATTTGAGACCCTGTTCTGTTCTGTAATTCAGTTCCTGTGTAGCCAAGTTTACATTCCGTGTATTACTGATATCTTATGATGTTTCTTTTTCTGTGTGACTTATTTCAGTTAGAATCATCGTACCTGAATCCACTCATTGTGCTGCTACGGGCCTGATGGCATAGATTTCACTGCTGAGTGATACTGCATTGTACGTAAGTACCACAAGTTCTTTATCCATTTTTCACTTTCTGTGATATTGAACTTGTATGGTAAATGAGGTTCTTGTAAACAGAGGCGTCCCAAACATTGGGGTGGCTGTATCTTTTTGATTTTAATTTCCCTAAGCTATAGGACCATAAGTGGAAGTGCCCTAGGCTCTGTTGCTTTGTTTTTTAGATGTTTCAGGAAACACCATACACTTCTCCCGAGTGTCTGTTGGCAGTTTACATCCCGCCCATCAGCATAACAAGGCTCCCAGTTCTCCATGGCCTGTCCTGCCTTTCTGGATTTTACACTTTTTTCAGATGGCCCTTTTGACCGGGGGGAAGTGAGACTTCATTGTAGTGCAGATTTCCTTTGCAAGCTTGCTTGGTTGGCCAAAAAGGGCGTATGCGTTTTTTCCTGAATATATTCAGGAAAAAACGCATACGCCCTTTTTGGCCAAGTGCATCATTGTGGACGTTCTGCCTCTTTTCCTATGCTTTCAATGCAATTCCAGTCTACCTCCTGAAATCGGTTTCCTGCAATTCTGCCCCGCTTTCAAGTCCTCTTGGCAGCCTTACTTCAGTATATTTTTGGACGATAGTTGTCATTTATAACTCTGCAGGTTTGTGAATTACAGTGCCCCTGAGCTCCTTTCTTCAACTCGTTTTCTTGTGAGCTGGCCGCAACACCGCAGGATGGCTTCAGGCCCTAATCTGGTTCCGGCACGGCACGCTGAGCCTTTGGTTATTTCCTCTTCCTGGTGGGAAATGAGAGTTAAATTTGCCCGTCCAGACACCTCCAGCTAGTCTCTCATTGGTTCTCGCTATTCCTGTTCATCTTCCGCAGAAATTGCAAACTGGGCCAAACAGGAGGTTAAAGGGACTGACTCTCCAAGTCGGGAGAGTGTTAGTAAAGCGTCTGGAATGTTGCACCCGAGTACCAGGGTACGAAAACTGAGACATATTTGAACACGTCTCCCGATCACATGGTTGATCATACTCTAGGTTCCACATGCATGTTTTAGCTGAAGGAAGAATACCTTAAACCTGGGTAGTTGAAACCCGTGGAATGGGTACCATGCAATATGACTTCAAAGGGTCTTCATTTGCTCACCGAACCTCTCCAATCCTATCACTGCTGCGTTTATGTCCCTGTACACATGCTTGATTCTCTTTCGGAGACATAGCAATCCATCGGTTTTAAGATACTTAAGAGTCAGGTACATTCTTAGGCGTTTAATATGCGGTGTTGAGTCCATTTCGTTGAGCAAGGAGTAGCTCTTGTCTATTCCATATTTGGCTTAAGGAACTTTATCTGTGCTCATTTCAATCTCTGGTTTTATGCAGCACCCCAACTCACCTTTACCCTTAAACAAGCATAAGTTGGTTTTCTAAATTTGAGACCCTGTTCTGTTCTGTAATTCAGTTCCTGTGTAGCCAAGTTTACATTCCGTGTATTACTGATATCTTATGATGTTTCTTTTTCTGTGTGACTTATTTCAGTTAGAATCATCGTACCTGAATCCACTCATTGTGCTGCTACGGGCCTGATGGCATAGATTTCACTGCTGAGTGATACTGCATTGTACGTAAGTACCACAAGTTCTTTATCCATTTTTCACTTTCTGTGATATTGAACTTGTACGGTAAACGAGGTTCTTGTAAACAGAGGCGTCCCAAACATTGGGGTGGCTGTATCTTTTTGATTTTAATTTCCCTAAGCTATAGGACCATAAGTGGAAGTGCCCTAGGCTCTGTTGCTTTGTTTTTTAGATGTTTCAGGAAACACCATACACTTCTCCCGAGTGTCTGTTGGCAGTTTACATCCCGCCCATCAGCATAACAAGGCTCCCAGTTCTCCATGGCCTGTCCTGCCTTTCTGGATTTTACACTTTTTTCAGATGGCCCTTTTGACCGGGGGGAGGTGAGACTTCATTGTAGTGCAGATTTCCTTTGCAAGCTTGCTTGGTTGGCCAAAAAGGGCGTATGCGTTTTTTCCTGAATATATTCAGGAAAAAACGCATACGCCCTTTTTGGCCAAGTGCATCATTGTGGACGTTCTGCCTCTTTTCCTATGCTTTCAATGCAATTCCAGTCTACCTCCTGAAATCGGTTTCCTGCAATTCTGCCCCGCTTTCAAGTCCTCTTGGCAGCCTTACTTCAGTATATTTTTGGACGATAGTTGTCATTTATAACTCTGCAGGTTTGTGAATTACAGTGCCCCTGAGCTCCTTTCTTCAACGCGTTTTCTTGTGAGCTGGCCGCAACACCGCAGGATGGCTTCAGGCCCTAATCTGGTTCCGGCACGGCACGCTGAGCCTTTGGTTATTTCCTCTTCCTGGTGGGAAATGAGAGTTAAATTTGCCCGTCCAGACACCTCCAGCTAGTCTCTCATTGGTTCTCGCTATTCCTGTTCATCTTCCGCAGAAATTGCAAACTGGGCCAAACAGGAGGTTAAAGGCGCTGACTCTCCAAGTGGGGAGAGTGTTAGTAAAGCGTCTGGAATGTTGCACCCGAGTACCAGGGTACGAAAACTGAGACATATTTGAACACGTCTCCCGATCACATGGTTGATCATACTCTAGGTTCCACATGCATGTTTTAGCTGAAGGAAGAATACCTTAAACCTGGGTAGTTGAAACCCGTGGAATGGGTACCATGCAATATGACTTCAAAGGGTCTTCATTTGCTCACCGAACCTCTCCAATCCTATCACTGCTGCGTTTATGTCCCTGTACACATGCTTGATTCTCTTTCGGAGACATAGCAATCCATAGGTTTTAAGATACTTAAGAGTCAGGTACATTCTTAGGCGTTTAATATGCGGTGTTGAGTCCATTTCGTTGAGCAAGGAGTAGCTCTTGTCTATTCCATATTTGGCTTAAGGAACTTTATCTGTGCTCATTTCAATCTCTGGTTTTATGCAGCACCCCAACTCACCTTTACCCTTAAACAAGCATAAGTTGGTTTTCTAAATTTGAGACCCTGTTCTGTTCTGTAATTCAGTTCCTGTGTAGCCAAGTTTACATTCCGTGTATTACTGATATCTTATGATGTTTCTTTTTCTGTGTGACTTATTTCAGTTAGAATCATCGTACCTGAATCCACTCATTGTGCTGCTACGGGCCTGATGGCATAGATTTCACTGCTGAGTGATACTGCATTGTACGTAAGTACCACAAGTTCTTTATCCATTTTTCACTTTCTGTGATATTGAACTTGTACGGTAAACGAGGTTCTTGTAAACAGAGGCGTCCCAAACATTGGGGTGGCTGTATCTTTTTGATTTTAATTTCCCTAAGCTATAGGACCATAAGTGGAAGTGCCCTAGGCTCTGTTGCTTTGTTTTTTAGATGTTTCAGGAAACACCATACACTTCTCCCGAGTGTCTGTTGGCAGTTTACATCCCGCCCATCAGCATAACAAGGCTCCCAGTTCTCCATGGCCTGTCCTGCCTTTCTGGATTTTACACTTTTTTCAGATGGCCCTTTTGACCGGGGGGAAGTGAGACTTCATTGTAGTGCAGATTTCCTTTGCAAGCTTGCTTGGTTGGCCAAAAAGGGCGTATGCGTTCTTTCCTGAATATATTCAGGAAAAAACGCATACGCCCTTTTTGGCCAAGTGCATCATTGTGGACGTTCTGCCTCTTTTCCTATGCTTTCAATGCAATTCCAGTCTACCTCCTGAAATCGGTTTCCTGCAATTCTGCCCCGCTTTCAAGTCCTCTTGGCAGCCTTACTTCAGTATATTTTTGGACGATAGTTGTCATTTATAACTCTGCAGGTTTGTGAATTACAGTGCCCCTGAGCTCCTTTCTTCAACTCGTTTTCTTGTGAGCTGGCCGCAACACCGCAGGATGGCTTCAGGCCCTAATCTGGTTCCGGCACGGCACGCTGAGCCTTTGGTTATTTCCTCTTCCTGTTGGGAAATGAGAGTTAAATTTGCCCGTCCAGACACCTCCAGCTAGTCTCTCATTGGTCCTCGCTATTCCTGTTCATCTTCCGCAGAAATTGCAAACTGGGCCAAACAGGAGGTTAAAGGGACTGACTCTCCAAGTCGGGAGAGTGTTAGTAAAGCGTCTGGAATGTTGCACCCGAGTACCAGGGTACGAAAACTGAGACATATTTGAACACGTCTCCCGATCACATGGTTGATCATACTCTAGGTTCCACATGCATGTTTTAGCTGAAGGAAGAATACCTTAAACCTGGGTAGTTGAAACCCGTGGAATGGGTACCATGCAATATGACTTCAAAGGGTCTTCATTTGCTCACCGAACCTCTCCAATCCTATCACTGCTGCGTTTATGTCCCTGTACACATGCTTGATTCTCTTTCGGAGACATAGCAATCCATAGGTTTTAAGATACTTAAGAGTCAGGTACATTCTTAGGCGTTTAATATGCGGTGTTGAGTCCATTTCGTTGAGCAAGGAGTAGCTCTTGTCTATTCCATATTTGGCTTAAGGAACTTTATCTGTGCTCATTTCAATCTCTGGTTTTATGCAGCACCCCAACTCACCTTTACCCTTAAACAAGCATAAGTTGGTTTTCTAAATTTGAGACCCTGTTCTGTTCTGTAATTCAGTTCCTGTGTAGCCAAGTTTACATTCCGTGTATTACTGATATCTTATGATGTTTCTTTTTCTGTGTGACTTATTTCAGTTAGAATCATCGTACCTGAATCCACTCATTGTGCTGCTACGGGCCTGATGGCATAGATTTCACTGCTGAGTGATACTGCATTGTACGTAAGTACCACAAGTTCTTTATCCATTTTTCACTTTCTGTAATATTGAACTTGTACGGTAAACGAGGTTCTTGTAAACAGAGGCGTCCCAAACATTGGGGTGGCTGTATCTTTTTGATTTTAATTTCCCTAAGCTATAGGACCATAAGTGGAAGTGCCCTAGGCTCTGTTGCTTTGTTTTTTAGATGTTTCAGGAAACACCATACACTTCTCCCGAGTGTCTGTTGGCAGTTCACATCCCGCCCATCAGCATAACAAGGCTCCCAGTTCTCCATGGCCTGTCCTGCCTTTCTGGATTTTACACTTTTTTCAGATGGCCCTTTTGACCGGGGGGAAGTGAGACTTCATTGTAGTGCAGATTTCCTTTGCAAGCTTGCTTGGTTGGCCAAAAAGGGCGTATGCGTTTTTTCCTGAATATATTCAGGAAAAAACGCATACGCCCTTTTTGGCCAAGTGCATCATTGTGGACGTTCTGCCTCTTTTCCTATGCTTTCAATGCAATTCCAGTCTACCTCCTGAAATCGGTTTCCTGCAATTCTGCCCCGCTTTCAAGTCCTCTTGGCAGCCTTACTTCAGTATATTTTTGGACGATAGTTGTCATTTATAACTCTGCAGGTTTGTGAATTACAGTGCCCCTGAGCTCCTTTCTTCAACTCGTTTTCTTGTGAGCTGGCCGCAACACCGCAGGATGGCTTCAGGCCCTAATCTGGTTCCGGCACGGCACGCTGAGCCTTTGGTTATTTCCTCTTCCTGGTGGGAAATGAGAGTTAAATTTGCCCGTCCAGACACCTCCAGCTAGTCTCTCATTGGTTCTCGCTATTCCTGTTCATCTTCCGCAGAAATTGCAAACTGGGCCAAACAGGAGGTTAAAGGCGCTGACTCTCCAAGTGGGGAGAGTGTTAGTAAAGCGTCTGGAATGTTGCACCCGAGTACCAGGGTACGAAAACTGAGACATATTTGAACACTTCTCCCGATCACATGGTTGATCATACTCTAGGTTCCACATGCATGTTTTAGCTGAAGGAAGAATACCTTAAACCTGGGTAGTTGAAACCCGTGGAATGGGTACCATGCAATATGACTTCAAAGGGTCTTCATTTGCTCACCGAACCTCTCCAATCCTATCACTGCTGCGTTTATGTCCCTGTACACATGCTTGATTCTCTTTCGGAGACATAGCAATCCATAGGTTTTAAGATACTTAAGAGTCAGGTACATTCTTAGGCGTTTAATATGCGGTGTTGAGTCCATTTCGTTGAGCAAGGAGTAGCTCTTGTCTATTCCATATTTGGCTTAAGGAACTTTATCTGTGCTCATTTCAATCTCTGGTTTTATGCAGCACCCCAACTCACCTTTACCCTTAAACAAGCATAAGTTGGTTTTCTAAATTTGAGACCCTGTTCTGTTCTGTAATTCAGTTCCTGTGTAGCCAAGTTTACATTCCGTGTATTACTGATATCTTATGATGTTTCTTTTTCTGTGTGACTTATTTCAGTTAGAATCATCGTACCTGAATCCACTCATTGTGCTGCTACGGGCCTGATGGCATAGATTTCACTGCTGAGTGATACTGCATTGTACGTAAGTACCACAAGTTCTTTATCCATTTTTCACTTTCTGTGATATTGAACTTGTACGGTAAACGAGGTTCTTGTAAACAGAGGCATCCCAAACATTGGGGTGGCTGTATCTTTTTGATTTTAATTTCCCTAAGCTATAGGACCATAAGTGGAAGTGCCCTAGGCTCTGTTGCTTTGTTTTTTAGATGTTTCAGGAAACACCATACACTTCTCCCGAGTGTCTGTTGGCAGTTTACATCCCGCCCATCAGCATAACAAGGCTCCCAGTTCTCCATGGCCTGTCCTGCCTTTCTGGATTTTACACTTTTTTCAGATGGCCCTTTTGACCGGGAGGAAGTGAGACTTCATTGTAGTGCAGATTTCCTTTGCAAGCTTGCTTGGTTGGCCAAAAAGGGCGTATGCGTTTTTTCCTGAATATATTCAGGAAAAAACGCATATGCCCTTTTTGGCCAAGTGCATCATTGTGGACGTTCTGCCTCTTTTCCTATGCTTTCAATGCAATTCCAGTCTACCTCCTGAAATCGGTTTCCTGCAATTCTGCCCCGCTTTCAAGTCCTCTTGGCAGCCTTACTTCAGTATATTTTTGGACGATAGTTGTCATTTATAACTCTGCAGGTTTGTGAATTACAGTGCCCCTGAGCTCCTTTCTTCAACTCGTTTTCTTGTGAGCTGGCCGCAACACCGCAGGATGGCTTCAGGCCCTAATCTGGTTCCGGCACGGCACGCTGAGCCTTTGGTTATTTCCTCTTCCTGGTGGGAAATGAGAGTTAAATTTGCCCGTCCAGACACCTCCAGCTAGTCTCTCATTGGTTCTCGCTATTCCTGTTCATCTTCCGCAGAAATTGCAAACTGGGCCAAACAGGAGGTTAAAGGGACTGACTCTCCAAGTCGGGAGAGTGTTAGTAAAGCGTCTGGAATGTTGCACCCGAGTACCAGGGTACGAAAACTGAGACATATTTGAACACGTCTCCCGATCACATGGTTGATCATACTCTAGGTTCCACATGCATGTTTTAGCTGAAGGAAGAATACCTTAAACCTGGGTAGTTGAAACCCGTGGAATGGGTACCATGCAATATGACTTCAAAGGGTCTTCATTTGCTCACCGAACCTCTCCAATCCTATCACTGCTGCGTTTATGTCCCTGTACACATGCTTGATTCTCTTTCGGAGACATAGCAATCCATAGGTTTTAAGATACTTAAGAGTCAGGTACATTCTTAGGCGTTTAATATGGGGTGTTGAGTCCATTTCGTTGAGCAAGGAGTAGCTCTTGTCTATTCCATATTTGGCTTAAGGAACTTTATCTGTGCTCATTTCAATCTCTGGTTTTATGCAGCACCCCAACTCACCTTTACCCTTAAACAAGCATAAGTTGGTTTTCTAAATTTGAGACCCTGTTCTGTTCTGTAATTCAGTTCCTGTGTAGCCAAGTTTACATTCCGTGTATTACTGATATCTTATGATGTTTCTTTTTCTGTGTGACTTATTTCAGTTAGAATCATCGTACCTGAATCCACTCATTGTGCTGCTACGGGCCTGATGACATAGATTTCACTGCTGAGTGATACTGCATTGTACGTAAGTACCACAAGTTCTTTATCCATTTTTCACTTTCTGTGATATAGAACTTGTACGGTAAACGAGGTTCTTGTAAACAGAGGCGTCCCAAACATTGGGGTGGCTGTATCTTTTTGATTTTAATTTCCCTAAGCTATAGGACCATAAGTGGAAGTGCCCTAGGCTCTGTTGCTTTGTTTTTTAGATGTTTCAGGAAACACCATACACTTCTCCCGAGTGTCTGTTGGCAATTTACATCCCGCCCATCAGCATAACAAGGCTCCCAGTTCTCCATGGCCTGTCCTGCCTTTCTGGATTTTACACTTTTTTCAGATGGCCCTTTTGACCGGGGGGAAGTGAGACTTCATTGTAGTGCAGATTTCCTTTGCAAGCTTGCTTGGTTGGCCAAAAAGGGCGTATGCGTTTTTTCCTGAATATATTCAGGAAAAAACGCATACGCCCTTTTTGGCCAAGTGCATCATTGTGGACGTTCTGCCTCTTTTCCTATGCTTTCAATGCAATTCCAGTCTACCTCCTGAAATCGGTTTCCTGCAATTCTGCCCCGCTTTCAAGTCCTCTTGGCAGCCTTACTTCAGTATATTTTTGGACGATAGTTGTCATTTATAACTCTGCAGGTTTGTGAATTACAGTGCCCCTGAGCTCCTTTCTTCAACTCGTTTTCTTGTGAGCTGGCCGCAACACCGCAGGATGGCTTCAGGCCCTAATCTGGTTCCGGCACGGCACGCTGAGCCTTTGGTTATTTCCTCTTCCTGGTGGGAAATGAGAGTTAAATTTGCCCGTCCAGACACCTCCAGCTAGTCTCTCATTGGTTCTCGCTATTCCTGTTCATCTTCCGCAGAAATTGCAAACTGGGCCAAACAGGAGGTTAAAGGGACTGACTCTCCAAGTCGGGAGAGTGTTAGTAAAGCGTCTGGAATGTTGCACCCGAGTACCAGGGTACGAAAACTGAGACATATTTGAACACGTCTCCCGATCACATGGTTGATCATACTCTAGGTTCCACATGCATGTTTTAGCTGAAGGAAGAATACCTTAAACCTGGGTAGTTGAAACCCGTGGAATGGGTACCATGCAATATGACTTCAAAGGGTCTTCATTTGCTCACCGAACCTCTCCAATCCTATCACTGCTGCGTTTATGTCCCTGTACACATGCTTGATTCTCTTTCGGAGACATAGCAATCCATACGTTTTAAGATACTTAAGAGTCAGGTACATTCTTAGGCGTTTAATATGCGGTGTTGAGTCCATTTCGTTGAGCAAGGAGTAGCTCTTGTCTATTCCATATTTGGCTTAAGGAACTTTATCTGTGCTCATTTCAATCTCTGGTTTTATGCAGCACCCCAACTCACCTTTACCCTTAAACAAGCATAAGTTGGTTTTCTAAATTTGAGACCCTGTTCTGTTCTGTAATTCAGTTCCTGTGTAGCCAAGTTTACATTCCGTGTATTACTGATATCTTATGATGTTTCTTTTTCTGTGTGACTTATTTCAGTTAGAATCATCGTACCTGAATCCACTCATTGTGCTGCTACGGGCCTGATGGCATAGATTTCACTGCTGAGTGATACTGCATTGTACGTAAGTACCACAAGTTCTTTATCCATTTTTCACTTTCTGTGATATTGAACTTGTATGGTAAATGAGGTTCTTGTAAACAGAGGCGTCCCAAACATTGGGGTGGCTGTATCTTTTTGATTTTAATTTCCCTAAGCTATAGGACCATAAGTGGAAGTGCCCTAGGCTCTGTTGCTTTGTTTTTTAGATGTTTCAGGAAACACCATACACTTCTCCCGAGTGTCTGTTGGCAGTTTACATCCCGCCCATCAGCATAACAAGGCTCCCAGTTCTCCATGGCCTGTCCTGCCTTTCTGGATTTTACACTTTTTTCAGATGGCCCTTTTGACCGGGGGGAAGTGAGACTTCATTGTAGTGCAGATTTCCTTTGCAAGCTTGCTTGGTTGGCCAAAAAGGGCGTATGCGTTTTTTCCTGAATATATTCAGGAAAAAACGCATACGCCCTTTTTGGCCAAGTGCATCATTGTGGACGTTCTGCCTCTTTTCCTATGCTTTCAATGCAATTCCAGTCTACCTCCTGAAATCGGTTTCCTGCAATTCTGCCCCGCTTTCAAGTCCTCTTGGCAGCCTTACTTCAGTATATTTTTGGACGATAGTTGTCATTTATAACTCTGCAGGTTTGTGAATTACAGTGCCCCTGAGCTCCTTTCTTCAACTCGTTTTCTTGTGAGCTGGCCGCAACACCGCAGGATGGCTTCAGGCCCTAATCTGGTTCCGGCACGGCACGCTGAGCCTTTGGTTATTTCCTCTTCCTGGTGGGAAATGAGAGTTAAATTTGCCCGTCCAGACACCTCCAGCTAGTCTCTCATTGGTTCTCGCTATTCCTGTTCATCTTCCGCAGAAATTGCAAACTGGGCCAAACAGGAGGTTAAAGGGACTGACTCTCCAAGTCGGGAGAGTGTTAGTAAAGCGTCTGGAATGTTGCACCCGAGTACCAGGGTACGAAAACTGAGACATATTTGAACACGTCTCCCGATCACATGGTTGATCATACTCTAGGTTCCACATGCATGTTTTAGCTGAAGGAAGAATACCTTAAACCTGGGTAGTTGAAACCCGTGGAATGGGTACCATGCAATATGACTTCAAAGGGTCTTCATTTGCTCACCGAACCTCTCCAATCCTATCACTGCTGCGTTTATGTCCCTGTACACATGCTTGATTCTCTTTCGGAGACATAGCAATCCATCGGTTTTAAGATACTTAAGAGTCAGGTACATTCTTAGGCGTTTAATATGCGGTGTTGAGTCCATTTCGTTGAGCAAGGAGTAGCTCTTGTCTATTCCATATTTGGCTTAAGGAACTTTATCTGTGCTCATTTCAATCTCTGGTTTTATGCAGCACCCCAACTCACCTTTACCCTTAAACAAGCATAAGTTGGTTTTCTAAATTTGAGACCCTGTTCTGTTCTGTAATTCAGTTCCTGTGTAGCCAAGTTTACATTCCGTGTATTACTGATATCTTATGATGTTTCTTTTTCTGTGTGACTTATTTCAGTTAGAATCATCGTACCTGAATCCACTCATTGTGCTGCTACGGGCCTGATGGCATAGATTTCACTGCTGAGTGATACTGCATTGTACGTAAGTACCACAAGTTCTTTATCCATTTTTCACTTTCTGTGATATTGAACTTGTACGGTAAACGAGGTTCTTGTAAACAGAGGCGTCCCAAACATTGGGGTGGCTGTATCTTTTTGATTTTAATTTCCCTAAGCTATAGGACCATAAGTGGAAGTGCCCTAGGCTCTGTTGCTTTGTTTTTTAGATGTTTCAGGAAACACCATACACTTCTCCCGAGTGTCTGTTGGCAGTTTACATCCCGCCCATCAGCATAACAAGGCTCCCAGTTCTCCATGGCCTGTCCTGCCTTTCTGGATTTTACACTTTTTTCAGATGGCCCTTTTGACCGGGGGGAGGTGAGACTTCATTGTAGTGCAGATTTCCTTTGCAAGCTTGCTTGGTTGGCCAAAAAGGGCGTATGCGTTTTTTCCTGAATATATTCAGGAAAAAACGCATACGCCCTTTTTGGCCAAGTGCATCATTGTGGACGTTCTGCCTCTTTTCCTATGCTTTCAATGCAATTCCAGTCTACCTCCTGAAATCGGTTTCCTGCAATTCTGCCCCGCTTTCAAGTCCTCTTGGCAGCCTTACTTCAGTATATTTTTGGACGATAGTTGTCATTTATAACTCTGCAGGTTTGTGAATTACAGTGCCCCTGAGCTCCTTTCTTCAACTCGTTTTCTTGTGAGCTGGCCGCAACACCGCAGGATGGCTTCAGGCCCTAATCTGGTTCCGGCACGGCACGCTGAGCCTTTGGTTATTTCCTCTTCCTGGTGGGAAATGAGAGTTAAATTTGCCCGTCCAGACACCTCCAGCTAGTCTCTCATTGGTTCTCGCTATTCCTGTTCATCTTCCGCAGAAATTGCAAACTGGGCCAAACAGGAGGTTAAAGGGACTGACTCTCCAAGTGGGGAGAGTGTTAGTAAAGCGTCTGGAATGTTGCACCCGAGTACCAGGGTACGAAAACTGAGACATATTTGAACACGTCTCCCGATCACATGGTTGATCATACTCTAGGTTCCACATGCATGTTTTAGCTGAAGGAAGAATACCTTAAACCTGGGTAGTTGAAACCCGTGGAATGGGTACCATGCAATATGACTTCAAAGGGTCTTCATTTGCTCACCGAACCTCTCCAATCCTATCACTGCTGCGTTTATGTCCCTGTACACATGCTTGATTCTCTTTTGGAGACATAGCAATCCATAGGTTTTAAGATACTTAAGAGTCAGGTACATTCTTAGGCGTTTAATATGCGGTGTTGAGTCCATTTCGTTGAGCAAGGAGTAGCTCTTGTCTATTCCATATTTGGCTTAAGGAACTTTATCTGTGCTCATTTCAATCTCTGGTTTTATGCAGCACCCCAACTCACCTTTACCCTTAAACAAGCATAAGTTGGTTTTCTAAATTTGAGACCCTGTTCTGTTCTGTAATTCAGTTCCTGTGTAGCCAAGTTTACATTCCGTGTATTACTGATATCTTATGATGTTTCTTTTTCTGTGTGACTTATTTCAGTTAGAATCATCGTACCTGAATCCACTCATTGTGCTGCTACGCGCCTGATGACATAGATTTCACTGCTGAGTGATACTGCATTGTACGTAAGTACCACAAGTTCTTTATCCATTTTTCACTTTCTGTGATATTGAACTTGCACGGTAAACGAGGTTCTTGTAAACAGAGGCGTCCCAAACATTGGGGTGGCTGTGTCTTTTTGATTTTAATTTCCCTAAGCTATAGGACCATAAGTGGAAGTGCCCTAGGCTCTGTTGCTTTGTTTTTTAGATGTTTCAGGAAACACCATACACTTCTCCCGAGTGTCTGTTGGCAATTTACATCCCGCCCATCAGCATAACAAGGCTCCCAGTTCTCCATGGCCTGTCCTGCCTTTCTGGATTTTACACTTTTTTCAGATGGCCCTTTTGACCGGGGGGAAGTGAGACTTCATTGTAGTGCAGATTTCCTTTGCAAGCTTGCTTGGTTGGCCAAAAAGGGCGTATGCGTTTTTTCCTGAATATATTCAGGAAAAAACGCATACGCCCTTTTTGGCCAAGTGCATCATTGTGGACGTTCTGCCTCTTTTCCTATGCTTTCAATGCAATTCCAGTCTACCTCCTGAAATCAGTTTCCTGCAATTCTGCCCCGCTTTCAAGTCCTCTTGGCAGCCTTACTTCAGTATATTTTTGGACGATAGTTGTCATTTATAACTCTGCAGGTTTGTGAATTACAGTGCCCCTGAGCTCCTTTCTTCAACTCGTTTTCTTGTGAGCTGGCCGCAACACCGCAGGATGGCTTCAGGCCCTAATCTGGTTCCGGCACGGCACGCTGAGCCTTTGGTTATTTCCTCTTCCTGGTGGGAAATGAGAGTTAAATTTGCCCGTCCAGACACCTCCAGCTAGTCTCTCATTGGTTCTCGCTATTCCTGTTCATCTTCCGCAGAAATTGCAAACTGGGCCAAACAGGAGGTTAAAGGGACTGACTCTCCAAGTCGGGAGAGTGTTAGTAAAGCGTCTGGAATGTTGCACCCGAGTACCAGGGTACGAAAACTGAGACATATTTGAACACGTCTCCCGATCACATGGTTGATCATACTCTAGGTTCCACATGCATGTTTTAGCTGAAGGAAGAATACCTTAAACCTGGGTAGTTGAAACCCGTGGAATGGGTACCATGCAATATGACTTCAAAGGGTCTTCATTTGCTCACCGAACCTCTCCAATCCTATCACTGCTGCGTTTATGTCCCTGTACACATGCTTGATTCTCTTTCAGAGACATAGCAATCCATAGGTTTTAAGATACTTAAGAGTCAGGTACATTCTTAGGCGTTTAATATGCGGTGTTGAGTCCATTTCGTTGAGCAAGGAGTAGCTCTTGTCTATTCCATATTTGGCTTAAGGAACTTTATCTGTGCTCATTTCAATCTCTGGTTTTATGCAGCACCCCAACTCACCTTTACCCTTAAACAAGCATAAGTTGGTTTTCTAAATTTGAGACCCTGTTCTGTTCTGTAATTCAGTTCCTGTGTAGCCAAGTTTACATTCCGTGTATTACTGATATCTTATGATGTTTCTTTTTCTGTGTGACTTATTTCAGTTAGAATCATCGTACCTGAATCCACTCATTGTGCTGCTACGGGCCTGATGACATAGATTTCACTGCTGAGTGATACTGCATTGTACGTAAGTACCACAAGTTCTTTATCCATTTTTCACTTTCTGTGATATTGAACTTGTACGGTAAACGAGGTTCTTGTAAACAGAGGCGTCCCAAACATTGGGGTGGCTGTGTCTTTTTGATTTTAATTTCCCTAAGCTATAGGACCATAAGTGGAAGTGCCCTAGGCTCTGTTGCTTTGTTTTTTAGATGTTTCAGGAAACACCATACACTTCTCCCGAGTGTCTGTTGGCAGTTTACATCCCGCCCATCAGCATAACAAGGCTCCCAGTTCTCCATGGCCTGTCCTGCCTTTCTGGATTTTACACTTTTTTCAGATGGCCCTTTTGACCGGGGGGAAGTGAGACTTCATTGTAGTGCAGATTTCCTTTGCAAGCTTGCTTGGTTGGCCAAAAAGGGCGTATGCGTTTTTTCCTGAATATATTCAGGAAAAAACGCATACGCCCTTTTTGGCCAAGTGCATCATTGTGGACGTTCTGCCTCTTTTCCTATGCTTTCAATGCAATTCCAGTCTACCTCCTGAAATCGGTTTCCTGCAATTCTGCCCCGCTTTCAAGTCCTCTTGGCAGCCTTACTTCAGTATATTTTTGGACGATAGTTGTCATTTATAACTCTGCAGGTTTGTGAATTACAGTGCCCCTGAGCTCCTTTCTTCAACTCGTTTTCTTGTGAGCTGGCCGCAACACCGCAGGATGGCTTCAGGCCCTAATCTGGTTCCGGCACGGCACGCTGAGCCTTTGGTTATTTCCTCTTCCTGGTGGGAAATGAGAGTTAAATTTGCCCGTCCAGACACCTCCAGCTAGTCTCTCATTGGTTCTCGCTATTCCTGTTCATCTTCCGCAGAAATTGCAAACTGGGCCAAACAGGAGGTTAAAGGGACTGACTCTCCAAGTCGGGAGAGTGTTAGTAAAGCGTCTGGAATGTTGCACCCGAGTACCAGGGTACGAAAACTGAGACATATTTGAACACGTCTCCCGATCACATGGTTGATCATACTCTAGGTTCCACATGCATGTTTTAGCTGAAGGAAGAATACCTTAAACCTGGGTAGTTGAAACCCGTGGAATGGGTACCATGCAATATGACTTCAAAGGGTCTTCATTTGCTCACCGAACCTCTCCAATCCTATCACTGCTGCGTTTATGTCCCTGTACACATGCTTGATTCTCTTTCGGAGACATAGCAATCCATAGGTTTTAAGATACTTAAGAGTCAGGTACATTCTTAGGCGTTTAATATGCGGTGTTGAGTCCATTTTGTTGAGCAAGGAGTAGCTCTTGTCTATTCCATATTTGGCTTAAGGAACTTTATCTGTGCTCATTTCAATCTCTGGTTTTATGCAGCACCCCAACTCACCTTTACCCTTAAACAAGCATAAGTTGGTTTTCTAAATTTGAGACCCTGTTCTGTTCTGTAATTCAGTTCCTGTGTAGCCAAGTTTACATTCCGTGTATTACTGATATCTTATGATGTTTCTTTTTCTGTGTGACTTATTTCAGTTAGAATCATCGTACCTGAATCCACTCATTGTGCTGCTACGGGCCTGATGGCATAGATTTCACTGCTGAGTGATACTGCATTGTACGTAAGTACCACAAGTTCTTTATCCATTTTTCACTTTCTGTGATATTGAACTTGTACGGTAAACGAGGTTCTTGTAAACAGAGGCGTCCCAAACATTGGGGTGGCTGTATCTTTTTGATTTTAATTTCCCTAAGCTATAGGACCATAAGTGGAAGTGCCCTAGGCTCTGTTGCTTTGTTTTTTAGATGTTTCAGGAAACACCATACACTTCTCCCGAGTGTCTGTTGGCAGTTTACATCCCGCCCATCAGCATAACAAGGCTCCCAGTTCTCCATGGCCTGTCCTGCCTTTCTGGATTTTACACTTTTTTCAGATGGCCCTTTTGACCGGGGGGAAGTGAGACTTCATTGTAGTGCAGATTTCCTTTGCAAGCTTGCTTGGTTGGCCAAAAAGGGCGTATGCGTTTTTTCCTGAATATATTCAGGAAAAAACGCATACGCCCTTTTTGGCCAAGTGCATCATTGTGGACGTTCTGCCTCTTTTCCTATGCTTTCAATGCAATTCCAGTCTACCTCCTGAAATCGGTTTCCTGCAATTCTGCCCCGCTTTCAAGTCCTCTTGGCAGCCTTACTTCAGTATATTTTTGGACGATAGTTGTCATTTATAACTCTGCAGGTTTGTGAATTACAGTGCCCCTGAGCTCCTTTCTTCAACTCGTTTTCTTGTGAGCTGGCCGCAACACCGCAGGATGGCTTCAGGCCCTAATCTGGTTCCGGCACGGCACGCTGAGCCTTTGGTTATTTCCTCTTCCTGGTGGGAAATGAGAGTTAAATTTGCCCGTCCAGACACCTCCAGCTAGTCTCTCATTGGTTCTCGCTATTCCTGTTCATCTTCCGCAGAAATTGCAAACTGGGCCAAACAGGAGGTTAAAGGGACTGACTCTCCAAGTGGGGAGAGTGTTAGTAAAGCGTCTGGAATGTTGCACCCGAGTACCAGGGTACGAAAACTGAGACATATTTGAACACGTCTCCCGATCACATGGTTGATCATACTCTAGGTTCCACATGCATGTTTTAGCTGAAGGAAGAATACCTTAAACCTGGGTAGTTGAAACCCGTGGAATGGGTACCATGCAATATGACTTCAAAGGGTCTTCATTTGCTCACCGAACCTCTCCAATCCTATCACTGCTGCGTTTATGTCCCTGTACACATGCTTGATTCTCTTTCGGAGACATAGCAATCCATAGGTTTTAAGATACTTAAGAGTCAGGTACATTCTTAGGCGTTTAATATGCGGTGTTGAGTCCATTTCGTTGAGCAAGGAGTAGCTCTTGTCTATTCCATATTTGGCTTAAGGAACTTTATCTGTGCTCATTTCAATCTCTGGTTTTATGCAGCACCCCAACTCACCTTTACCCTTAAACAAGCATAAGTTGGTTTTCTAAATTTGAGACCCTGTTCTGTTCTGTAATTCAGTTCCTGTGTAGCCAAGTTTACATTCCGTGTATTACTGATATCTTATGATGTTTCTTTTTCTGTGTGACTTATTTCAGTTAGAATCATCGTACCTGAATCCACTCATTGTGCTGCTACGGGCCTGATGGCATAGATTTCACTGCTGAGTGATACTGCATTGTACGTAAGTACCACAAGTTCTTTATCCATTTTTCACTTTCTGTGATATTGAACTTGTACGGTAAACGAGGTTCTTGTAAACAGAGGCGTCCCAAACATTGGGGTGGCTGTATCTTTTTGATTTTAATTTCCCTAAGCTATAGGACCATAAGTGGAAGTGCCCTAGGCTCTGTTGCTTTGTTTTTTAGATGTTTCAGGAAACACCATACACTTCTCCCGAGTGTCTGTTGGCAGTTTACATCCCGCCCATCAGCATAACAAGGCTCCCAGTTCTCCATGGCCTGTCCTGCCTTTCTGGATTTTACACTTTTTTCAGATGGCCCTTTTGACCGGGGGGAGGTGAGACTTCATTGTAGTGCAGATTTCCTTTGCAAGCTTGCTTGGTTGGCCAAAAAGGGCGTATGCGTTTTTTCCTGAATATATTCAGGAAAAAACGCATACGCCCTTTTTGGCCAAGTGCATCATTGTGGACGTTCTGCCTCTTTTCCTATGCTTTCAATGCAATTCCAGTCTACCTCCTGAAATCGGTTTCCTGCAATTCTGCCCCGCTTTCAAGTCCTCTTGGCAGCCTTACTTCAGTATATTTTTGGACGATAGTTGTCATTTATAACTCTGCAGGTTTGTGAATTACAGTGCCCCTGAGCTCCTTTCTTCAACTCGTTTTCTTGTGAGCTGGCCGCAACACCGCAGGATGGCTTCAGGCCCTAATCTGGTTCCGGCACGGCACGCTGAGCCTTTGGTTATTTCCTCTTCCTGGTGGGAAATGAGAGTTAAATTTGCCCGTCCAGACACCTCCAGCTAGTCTCTCATTGGTTCTCGCTATTCCTGTTCATCTTCCGCAGAAATTGCAAACTGGGCCAAACAGGAGGTTAAAGGGACTGACTCTCCAAGTGGGGAGAGTGTTAGTAAAGCGTCTGGAATGTTGCACCCGAGTACCAGGGTACGAAAACTGAGACATATTTGAACACGTCTCCCGATCACATGGTTGATCATACTCTAGGTTCCACATGCATGTTTTAGCTGAAGGAAGAATACCTTAAACCTGGGTAGTTGAAACCCGTGGAATGGGTACCATGCAATATGACTTCAAAGGGTCTTCATTTGCTCACCGAACCTCTCCAATCCTATCACTGCTGCATTTATGTCCCTGTACACATGTTTGATTCTCTTTCGGAGACATAGCAATCCATAGGTTTTAAGATACTTAAGAGTCAGGTACATTCTTAGGCGTTTAATATGGGGTGTTGAGTCCATTTCGTTGAGCAAGGAGTAGCTCTTGTCTATTCCATATTTGGCTTAAGGAACTTTATCTGTGCTCATTTCAATCTCTGGTTTTATGCAGCACCCCAACTCACCTTTACCCTTAAACAAGCATAAGTTGGTTTTCTAAATTTGAGACCCTGTTCTGTTCTGTAATTCAGTTCCTGTGTAGCCAAGTTTACATTCCGTGTATTACTGATATCTTATGATGTTTCTTTTTCTGTGTGACTTATTTCAGTTAGAATCATCGTACCTGAATCCACTCATTGTGCTGCTACGGGCCTGATGACATAGATTTCACTGCTGAGTGATACTGCATTGTACGTAAGTACCACAAGTTCTTTATCCATTTTTCACTTTCTGTGATATTGAACTTGTACGGTAAACGAGGTTCTTGTAAACAGAGGCGTCCCAAACATTGGGGTGGCTGTGTCTTTTTGATTTTAATTTCCCTAAGCTATAGGACCATAAGTGGAAGTGCCCTAGGCTCTGTTGCTTTGTTTTTTAGATGTTTCAGGAAACACCATACACTTCTCCCGAGTGTCTGTTGGCAGTTTACATCCCGCCCATCAGCATAACAAGGCTCCCAGTTCTCCATGGCCTGTCCTGCCTTTCTGGATTTTACACTTTTTTCAGATGGCCCTTTTGACCGGGGGGAAGTGAGACTTCATTGTAGTGCAGATTTCCTTTGCAAGCTTGCTTGGTTGGCCAAAAAGGGCGTATGCGTTTTTTCCTGAATATATTCAGGAAAAAACGCATACGCCCTTTTTGGCCAAGTGCATCATTGTGGACGTTCTGCCTCTTTTCCTATGCTTTCAATGCAATTCCAGTCTACCTCCTGAAATCGGTTTCCTGCAATTCTGCCCCGCTTTCAAGTCCTCTTGGCAGCCTTACTTCAGTATATTTTTGGACGATAGTTGTCATTTATAACTCTGCAGGTTTGTGAATTACAGTGCCCCTGAGCTCCTTTCTTCAACTCGTTTTCTTGTGAGCTGGCCGCAACACCGCAGGATGGCTTCAGGCCCTAATCTGGTTCCGGCACGGCACGCTGAGCCTTTGGTTATTTCCTCTTCCTGGTGGGAAATGAGAGTTAAATTTGCCCGTCCAGACACCTCCAGCTAGTCTCTCATTGGTTCTCGCTATTCCTGTTCATCTTCCGCAGAAATTGCAAACTGGGCCAAACAGGAGGTTAAAGGGACTGACTCTCCAAGTGGGGAGAGTGTTAGTAAAGCGTCTGGAATGTTGCACCCGAGTACCAGGGTACGAAAACTGAGACATATTTGAACACGTCTCCCGATCACATGGTTGATCATACTCTAGGTTCCACATGCATGTTTTAGCTGAAGGAAGAATACCTTAAACCTGGGTAGTTGAAACCCGTGGAATGGGTACCATGCAATATGACTTCAAAGGGTCTTCATTTGCTCACCGAACCTCTCCAATCCTATCACTGCTGCGTTTATGTCCCTGTACACATGCTTGATTCTCTTTTGGAGACATAGCAATCCATAGGTTTTAAGATACTTAAGAGTCAGGTACATTCTTAGGCGTTTAATATGCGGTGTTGAGTCCATTTCGTTGAGCAAGGAGTAGCTCTTGTCTATTCCATATTTGGCTTAAGGAACTTTATCTGTGCTCATTTCAATCTCTGGTTTTATGCAGCACCCCAACTCACCTTTACCCTTAAACAAGCATAAGTTGGTTTTCTAAATTTGAGACCCTGTTCTGTTCTGTAATTCAGTTCCTGTGTAGCCAAGTTTACATTCCGTGTATTACTGATATCTTATGATGTTTCTTTTTCTGTGTGACTTATTTCAGTTAGAATCATCGTACCTGAATCCACTCATTGTGCTGCTACGGGCCTGATGACATAGATTTCACTGCTGAGTGATACTGCATTGTACGTAAGTACCACAAGTTCTTTATCCATTTTTCACTTTCTGTGATATTGAACTTGTACGGTAAACGAGGTTCTTGTAAACAGAGGCGTCCCAAACATTGGGGTGGCTGTGTCTTTTTGATTTTAATTTCCCTAAGCTATAGGACCATAAGTGGAAGTGCCCTAGGCTCTGTTGCTTTGTTTTTTAGATGTTTCAGGAAACACCATACACTTCTCCCGAGTGTCTGTTGGCAGTTTACATCCCGCCCATCAGCATAACAAGGCTCCCAGTTCTCCATGGCCTGTCCTGCCTTTCTGGATTTTACACTTTTTTCAGATGGCCCTTTTGACCGGGGGGAAGTGAGACTTCATTGTAGTGCAGATTTCCTTTGCAAGCTTGCTTGGTTGGCCAAAAAGGGCGTATGCGTTTTTTCCTGAATATATTCAGGAAAAAACGCATACGCCCTTTTTGGCCAAGTGCATCATTGTGGACGTTCTGCCTCTTTTCCTATGCTTTCAATGCAATTCCAGTCTACCTCCTGAAATCGGTTTCCTGCAATTCTGCCCCGCTTTCAAGTCCTCTTGGCAGCCTTACTTCAGTATATTTTTGGACGATAGTTGTCATTTATAACTCTGCAGGTTTGTGAATTACAGTGCCCCTGAGCTCCTTTCTTCAACTCGTTTTCTTGTGAGCTGGCCGCAACACCGCAGGATGGCTTCAGGCCCTAATCTGGTTCCGGCACGGCACGCTGAGCCTTTGGTTATTTCCTCTTCCTGGTGGGAAATGAGAGTTAAATTTGCCCGTCCAGACACCTCCAGCTAGTCTCTCATTGGTTCTCGCTATTCCTGTTCATCTTCCGCAGAAATTGCAAACTGGGCCAAACAGGAGGTTAAAGGGACTGACTCTCCAAGTCGGGAGAGTGTTAGTAAAGCGTCTGGAATGTTGCACCCGAGTACCAGGGTACGAAAACTGAGACATATTTGAACACGTCTCCCGATCACATGGTTGATCATACTCTAGGTTCCACATGCATGTTTTAGCTGAAGGAAGAATGCCTTAAACCTGGGTAGTTGAAACCCGTGGAATGGGTACCATGCAATATGACTTCAAAGGGTCTTCATTTGCTCACCGAACCTCTCCAATCCTATCACTGCTGCGTTTATGTCCCTGTACACATGCTTGATTCTCTTTCGGAGACATAGCAATCCATAGGTTTTAAGATACTTAAGAGTCAGGTACATTCTTAGGCGTTTAATATGCGGTGTTGAGTCCATTTCGTTGAGCAAGGAGTAGCTCTTGTCTATTCCATATTTGGCTTAAGGAACTTTATCTGTGCTCATTTCAATCTCTGGTTTTATGCAGCACCCCAACTCACCTTTACCCTTAAACAAGCATAAGTTGGTTTTCTAAATTTGAGACCCTGTTCTGTTCTGTAATTCAGTTCCTGTGTAGCCAAGTTTACATTCCGTGTATTACTGATATCTTATGATGTTTCTTTTTCTGTGTGACTTATTTCAGTTAGAATCATCGTACCTGAATCCACTCATTGTGCTGCTACGGGCCTGATGGCATAGATTTCACTGCTGAGTGATACTGCATTGTACGTAAGTACCACAAGTTCTTTATCCATTTTTCACTTTCTGTGATATTGAACTTGTACGGTAAACGAGGTTCTTGTAAACAGAGGCGTCCCAAACATTGGGGTGGCTGTGTCTTTTTGATTTTAATTTCCCTAAGCTATAGGACCATAAGTGGAAGTGCCCTAGGCTCTGTTGCTTTGTTTTTTAGATGTTTCAGGAAACACCATACACTTCTCCCGAGTGTCTGTTGGCAGTTTACATCCCGCCCATCAGCATAACAAGGCTCCCAGTTCTCCATGGCCTGTCCTGCCTTTCTGGATTTTACACTTTTTTCAGATGGCCCTTTTGACCGGGGGGAAGTGAGACTTCATTGTAGTGCAGATTTCCTTTGCAAGCTTGCTTGGTTGGCCAAAAAGGGCGTATGCGTTTTTTCCTGAATATATTCAGGAAAAAACGCATACGCCCTTTTTGGCCAAGTGCATCATTGTGGACGTTCTGCCTCTTTTCCTATGCTTTCAATGCAATTCCAGTCTACCTCCTGAAATCGGTTTCCTGCAATTCTGCCCCGCTTTCAAGTCCTCTTGGCAGCCTTACTTCAGTATATTTTTGGACGATAGTTGTCATTTATAACTCTGCAGGTTTGTGAATTACAGTGCCCCTGAGCTCCTTTCTTCAACTCGTTTTCTTGTGAGCTGGCCGCAACACCGCAGGATGGCTTCAGGCCCTAATCTGGTTCCGGCACGGCACGCTGAGCCTTTGGTTATTTCCTCTTCCTGGTGGGAAATGAGAGTTAAATTTGCCCGTCCAGACACCTCCAGCTAGTCTCTCATTGGTTCTCGCTATTCCTGTTCATCTTCCGCAGAAATTGCAAACTGGGCCAAACAGGAGGTTAAAGGGACTGACTCTCCAAGTGGGGAGAGTGTTAGTAAAGCGTCTGGAATGTTGCACCCGAGTACCAGGGTACGAAAACTGAGACATATTTGAACACGTCTCCCGATCACATGGTTGATCATACTCTAGGTTCCACATGCATGTTTTAGCTGAAGGAAGAATACCTTAAACCTGGGTAGTTGAAACCCGTGGAATGGGTACCATGCAATATGACTTCAAAGGGTCTTCATTTGCTCACCGAACCTCTCCAATCCTATCACTGCTGCGTTTATGTCCCTGTACACGTGCTTGATTCTCTTTCGGAGACATAGCAATCCATAGGTTTTAAGATACTTAAGAGTCAGGTACATTCTTAGGCGTTTAATATGCGGTGTTGAGTCCATTTCGTTGAGCAAGGAGTAGCTCTTGTCTATTCCATATTTGGCTTAAGGAACTTTATCTGTGCTCATTTCAATCTCTGGTTTTATGCAGCACCCCAACTCACCTTTACCCTTAAACAAGCATAAGTTGGTTTTCTAAATTTGAGACCCTGTTCTGTTCTGTAATTCAGTTCCTGTGTAGCCAAGTTTACATTCCGTGTATTACTGATATCTTATGATGTTTCTTTTTCTGTGTGACTTATTTCAGTTAGAATCATCGTACCTGAATCCACTCATTGTGCTGCTACGGGCCTGATGGCATAGATTTCACTGCTGAGTGATACTGCATTGTACGTAAGTACCACAAGTTCTTTATCCATTTTTCACTTTCTGTGATATTGAACTTGTACGGTAAACGAAGTTCTTGTAAACAGAGGCGTCCCAAACATTGGGGTGGCTGTGTCTTTTTGATTTTAATTTCCCTAAGCTATAGGACCATAAGTGGAAGTGCCCTAGGCTCTGTTGCTTTGTTTTTTAGATGTTTCAGGAAACACCATACACTTCTCCCGAGTGTCTGTTGGCAGTTTACATCCCGCCCATCAGCATAACAAGGCTCCCAGTTCTCCATGGCCTGTCCTGCCTTTCTGGATTTTACACTTTTTTCAGATGGCCCTTTTGACCGGGGGGAGGTGAGACTTCATTGTAGTGCAGATTTCCTTTGCAAGCTTGCTTGGTTGGCCAAAAAGGGCGTATGCGTTTTTTCCTGAATATATTCAGGAAAAAACGCATACGCCCTTTTTGGCCAAGTGCATCATTGTGGACGTTCTGCCTCTTTTCCTATGCTTTCAATGCAATTCCAGTCTACCTCCTGAAATCGGTTTCCTGCAATTCTGCCCCGCTTTCAAGTCCTCTTGGCAGCCTTACTTCAGTATATTTTTGGACGATAGTTGTCATTTATAACTCTGCAGGTTTGTGAATTACAGTGCCCCTGAGCTCCTTTCTTCAACTCGTTTTCTTGTGAGCTGGCCGCAACACCGCAGGATGGCTTCAGGCCCTAATCTGGTTCCGGCACGGCACGCTGAGCCTTTGGTTATTTCCTCTTCCTGGTGGGAAATGAGAGTTAAATTTGCCCGTCCAGACACCTCCAGCTAGTCTCTCATTGGTTCTCGCTATTCCTGTTCATCTTCCGCAGAAATTGCAAACTGGGCCAAACAGGAGGTTAAAGGGACTGACTCTCCAAGTGGGGAGAGTGTTAGTAAAGCGTCTGGAATGTTGCACCCGAGTACCAGGGTACGAAAACTGAGACATATTTGAACACGTCTCCCGATCACATGGTTGATCATACTCTAGGTTCCACATGCATGTTTTAGCTGAAGGAAGAATACCTTAAACCTGGGTAGTTGAAACCCGTGGAATGGGTACCATGCAATATGACTTCAAAGGGTCTTCATTTGCTCACCGAACCTCTCCAATCCTATCACTGCTGCGTTTATGTCCCTGTACACATGCTTGATTCTCTTTCGGAGACATAGCAATCCATAGGTTTTAAGATACTTAAGAGTCAGGTACATTCTTAGGCGTTTAATATGCGGTGTTGAGTCCATTTCGTTGAGCAAGGAGTAGCTCTTGTCTATTCCATATTTGGCTTAAGGAACTTTATCTGTGCTCATTTCAATCTCTGGTTTTATGCAGCACCCCAACTCACCTTTACCCTTAAACAAGCATAAGTTGGTTTTCTAAATTTGAGACCCTGTTCTGTTCTGTAATTCAGTTCCTGTGTAGCCAAGTTTACATTCCGTGTATTACTGATATCTTATGATGTTTCTTTTTCTGTGTGACTTATTTCAGTTAGAATCATCGTACCTGAATCCACTCATTGTGCTGCTACGGGCCTGATGGCATAGATTTCACTGCTGAGTGATACTGCATTGTACGTAAGTACCACAAGTTCTTTATCCATTTTTCACTTTCTGTAATTTTGAACTTGTACGGTAAACGAGGTTCTTGTAAACAGAGGCGTCCCAAACATTGGGGTGGCTGTATCTTTTTGATTTTAATTTCCCTAAGCTATAGGACCATAAGTGGAAGTGCCCTAGGCTCTGTTGCTTTGTTTTTTAGATGTTTCAGGAAACACCATACACTTCTCCCGAGTGTCTGTTGGCAGTTTACATCCCGCCCATCAGCATAACAAGGCTCCCAGTTCTCCATGGCCTGTCCTGCCTTTCTGGATTTTACACTTTTTTCAGATGGCCCTTTTGACCGGGGGGAGGTGAGACTTCATTGTAGTGCAGATTTCCTTTGCAAGCTTGCTTGGTTGGCCAAAAAGTGCGTATGCGTTTTTTCCTGAATATATTCAGGAAAAAACGCATACGCCCTTTTTGGCCAAGTGCATCATTGTGGACGTTCTGCCTCTTTTCCTATGCTTTCAATGCAATTCCAGTCTACCTCCTGAAATCGGTTTCCTGCAATTCTGCCCCGCTTTCAAGTCCTCTTGGCAGCCTTACTTCAGTATATTTTTGGACGATAGTTGTCATTTATAACTCTGCAGGTTTGTGAATTACAGTGCCCCTGAGCTCCTTTCTTCAACTCGTTTTCTTGTGAGCTGGCCGCAACACCGCAGGATGGCTTCAGGCCCTAATCTGGTTCCGGCACGGCACGCTGAGCCTTTGGTTATTTCCTCTTCCTGGTGGGAAATGAGAGTTAAATTTGCCCGTCCAGACACCTCCAGCTAGTCTCTCATTGGTTCTCGCTATTCCTGTTCATCTTCCGCAGAAATTGCAAACTGGGCCAAACAGGAGGTTAAAGGGACTGACTCTCCAAGTGGGGAGAGTGTTAGTAAAGCGTCTGGAATGTTGCACCCGAGTACCAGGGTACGAAAACTGAGACATATTTGAACACGTCTCCCGATCACATGGTTGATCATACTCTAGGTTCCACATGCATGTTTTAGCTGAAGGAAGAATACCTTAAACCTGGGTAGTTGAAACCCGTGGAATGGGTACCATGCAATATGACTTCAAAGGGTCTTCATTTGCTCACCGAACCTCTCCAATCCTATCACTGCTGCGTTTATGTCCCTGTACACGTGCTTGATTCTCTTTCGGAGACATAGCAATCCATAGGTTTTAAGATACTTAAGAGTCAGGTACATTCTTAGGCGTTTAATATGCGGTGTTGAGTCCATTTCGTTGAGCAAGGAGTAGCTCTTGTCTATTCCATATTTGGCTTAAGGAACTTTATCTGTGCTCATTTCAATCTCTGGTTTTATGCAGCACCCCAACTCACCTTTACCCTTAAACAAGCATAAGTTGGTTTTCTAAATTTGAGACCCTGTTCTGTTCTGTAATTCAGTTCCTGTGTAGCCAAGTTTACATTCCGTGTATTACTGATATCTTATGATGTTTCTTTTTCTGTGTGACTTATTTCAGTTAGAATCATCGTACCTGAATCCACTCATTGTGCTGCTACGGGCCTGATGGCATAGATTTCACTGCTGAGTGATACTGCATTGTACGTAAGTACCACAAGTTCTTTATCCATTTTTCACTTTCTGTGATATTGAACTTGTACGGTAAACGAGGTTCTTGTAAACAGAGGCGTCCCAAACATTGGGGTGGCTGTATCTTTTTGATTTTAATTTCCCTAAGCTATAGGACCATAAGTGGAAGTGCCCTAGGCTCTGTTGCTTTGTTTTTTAGATGTTTCAGGAAACACCATACACTTCTCCCGAGTGTCTGTTGGCAGTTTACATCCCGCCCATCAGCATAACAAGGCTCCCAGTTCTCCATGGCCTGTCCTGCCTTTCTGGATTTTACACTTTTTTCAGATGGCCCTTTTGACCGGGGGGAAGTGAGACTTCATTGTAGTGCAGATTTCCTTTGCAAGCTTGCTTGGTTGGCCAAAAAGGGCGTATGCGTTTTTTCCTGAATATATTCAGGAAAAAACGCATACGCCCTTTTTGGCCAAGTGCATCATTGTGGACGTTCTGCCTCTTTTCCTATGCTTTCAATGCAATTCCAGTCTACCTCCTGAAATCGGTTTCCTGCAATTCTGCCCCGCTTTCAAGTCCTCTTGGCAGCCTTACTTCAGTATATTTTTGGACGATAGTTGTCATTTATAACTCTGCAGGTTTGTGAATTACAGTGCCCCTGAGCTCCTTTCTTCAACTCGTTTTCTTGTGAGCTGGCCGCAACACCGCAGGATGGCTTCAGGCCCTAATCTGGTTCCGGCACGGCACGCTGAGCCTTTGGTTATTTCCTCTTCCTGGTGGGAAATGAGAGTTAAATTTGCCCGTCCAGACACCTCCAGCTAGTCTCTCATTTGTTCTCGCTATTCCTGTTCATCTTCCGCAGAAATTGCAAACTGGGCCAAACAGGAGGTTAAAGGGACTGACTCTCCAAGTGGGGAGAGTGTTAGTAAAGCGTCTGGAATGTTGCACCCGAGTACCAGGGTACGAAAACTGAGACATATTTGAACACGTCTCCCGATCACATGGTTGATCATACTCTAGGTTCCACATGCATGTTTTAGCTGAAGGAAGAATACCTTAAACCTGGGTAGTTGAAACCCGTGGAATGGGTACCATGCAATATGACTTCAAAGGGTCTTCATTTGCTCACCGAACCTCTCCAATCCTATCACTGCTGCGTTTATGTCCCTGTACACATGCTTGATTCTCTTTCGGAGACATAGCAATCCATAGGTTTTAAGATACTTAAGAGTCAGGTACATTCTTAGGCGTTTAATATGCGGTGTTGAGTCCATTTTGTTGAGCAAGGAGTAGCTCTTGTCTATTCCATATTTGGCTTAAGGAACTTTATCTGTGCTCATTTCAATCTCTGGTTTTATGCAGCACCCCAACTCACCTTTACCCTTAAACAAGCATAAGTTGGTTTTCTAAATTTGAGACCCTGTTCTGTTCTGTAATTCAGTTCCTGTGTAGCCAAGTTTACATTCCGTGTATTACTGATATCTTATGATGTTTCTTTTTCTGTGTGACTTATTTCAGTTAGAATCATCGTACCTGAATCCACTCATTGTGCTGCTACGGGCCTGATGGCATAGATTTCACTGCTGAGTGATACTGCATTGTACGTAAGTACCACAAGTTCTTTATCCATTTTTCACTTTCTGTGATATTGAACTTGTACGGTAAACGAGGTTCTTGTAAACAGAGGCGTCCCAAACATTGGGGTGGCTGTATCTTTTTGATTTTAATTTCCCTAAGCTATAGGACCATAAGTGGAAGTGCCCTAGGCTCTGTTGCTTTGTTTTTTAGATGTTTCAGGAAACACCATACACTTCTCCCGAGTGTCTGTTGGCCGTTTACATCCCGCCCATCAGCATAACAAGGCTCCCAGTTCTCCATGGCCTGTCCTGCCTTTCTGGATTTTACACTTTTTTCAGATGGCCCTTTTGACCGGGGGGAAGTGAGACTTCATTGTAGTGCAGATTTCCTTTGCAAGCTTGCTTGGTTGGCCAAAAAGGGCGTATGCGTTTTTTCCTGAATATATTCAGGAAAAAACGCATACGCCCTTTTTGGCCAAGTGCATCATTGTGGACGTTCTGCCTCTTTTCCTATGCTTTCAATGCAATTCCAGTCTACCTCCTGAAATCGGTTTCCTGCAATTCTGCCCCGCTTTCAAGTCCTCTTGGCAGCCTTACTTCAGTATATTTTTGGACGATAGTTGTCATTTATAACTCTGCAGGTTTGTGAATTACAGTGCCCCTGAGCTCCTTTCTTCAACTCGTTTTCTTGTGAGCTGGCCGCAACACCGCAGGATGGCTTCAGGCCCTAATCTGGTTCCGGCACGGCACGCTGAGCCTTTGGTTATTTCCTCTTCCTGGTGGGAAATGAGAGTTAAATTTGCCCGTCCAGACACCTCCAGCTAGTCTCTCATTGGTTCTCGCTATTCCTGTTCATCTTCCGCAGAAATTGCAAACTGGGCCAAACAGGAGGTTAAAGGGACTGACTCTCCAAGTGGGGAGAGTGTTAGTAAAGCGTCTGGAATGTTGCACCCGAGTACCAGGGTACGAAAACTGAGACATATTTGAACACGTCTCCCGATCACATGGTTGATCATACTCTAGGTTCCACATGCATGTTTTAGCTGAAGGAAGAATACCTTAAACCTGGGTAGTTGAAACCCGTGGAATGGGTACCATGCAATATGACTTCAAAGGGTCTTCATTTGCTCACCGAACCTCTCCAATCCTATCACTGCTGCGTTTATGTCCCTGTACACATGCTTGATTCTCTTTCGGAGACATAGCAATCCATACGTTTTAAGATACTTAAGAGTCAGGTACATTCTTAGGCGTTTAATATGCGGTGTTGAGTCCATTTCGTTGAGCAAGGAGTAGCTCTTGTCTATTCCATATTTGGCTTAAGGAACTTTATCTGTGCTCATTTCAATCTCTGGTTTTATGCAGCACCCCAACTCACCTTTACCCTTAAACAAGCATAAGTTGGTTTTCTAAATTTGAGACCCTGTTCTGTTCTGTAATTCAGTTCCTGTGTAGCCAAGTTGACATTCCGTGTATTACTGATATCTTATGATGTTTCTTTTTCTGTGTGACTTATTTCAGTTAGAATCATCGTACCTGAATCCACTCATTGTGCTGCTACGGGCCTGATGGCATAGATTTCACTGCTGAGTGATACTGCATTGTACGTAAGTACCACAAGTTCTTTATCCATTTTTCACTTTCTGTGATATTGAACTTGTACGGTAAACGAGGTTCTTGTAAACAGAGGCGTCCCAAACATTGGGGTGGCTGTATCTTTTTGATTTTAATTTCCCTAAGCTATAGGACCATAAGTGGAAGTGCCCTAGGCTCTGTTGCTTTGTTTTTTAGATGTTTCAGGAAACACCATACACTTCTCCCGAGTGTCTGTTGGCAGTTTACATCCCGCCCATCAGCATAACAAGGCTCCCAGTTCTCCATGGCCTGTCCTGCCTTTCTGGATTTTACACTTTTTTCAGATGGCCCTTTTGACCGGGGGGAAGTGAGACTTCATTGTAGTGCAGATTTCCTTTGCAAGCTTGCTTGGTTGGCCAAAAAGGGCGTATGCGTTTTTTCCTGAATATATTCAGGAAAAAACGCATACGCCCTTTTTGGCCAAGTGCATCATTGTGGACGTTCTGCCTCTTTTCCTATGCTTTCAATGCAATTCCAGTCTACCTCCTGAAATCGGTTTCCTGCAATTCTGCCCCGCTTTCAAGTCCTCTTGGCAGCCTTACTTCAGTATATTTTTGGACGATAGTTGTCATTTATAACTCTGCAGGTTTGTGAATTACAGTGCCCCTGAGCTCCTTTCTTCAACTCGTTTTCTTGTGAGCTGGCCGCAACACCGCAGGATGGCTTCAGGCCCTAATCTGGTTCCGGCACGGCACGCTGAGCCTTTGGTTATTTCCTCTTCCTGGTGGGAAATGAGAGTTAAATTTGCCCGTCCAGACACCTCCAGCTAGTCTCTCATTGGTTCTCGCTATTCCTGTTCATCTTCCGCAGAAATTGCAAACTGGGCCAAACAGGAGGTTAAAGGGACTGACTCTCCAAGTGGGGAGAGTGTTAGTAAAGCGTCTGGAATGTTGCACCCGAGTACCAGGGTACGAAAACTGAGACATATTTGAACACGTCTCCCGATCACATGGTTGATCATACTCTAGGTTCCACATGCATGTTTTAGCTGAAGGAAGAATACCTTAAACCTGGGTAGTTGAAACCCGTGGAATGGGTACCATGCAATATGACTTCAAAGGGTCTTCATTTGCTCACCGAACCTCTCCAATCCTATCACTGCTGCGTTTATGTCCCTGTACACATGCTTGATTCTCTTTCGGAGACATAGCAATCCATAGGTTTTAAGATACTTAAGAGTCAGGTACATTCTTAGGCGTTTAATATGCGGTGTTGAGTCCATTTCGTTGAGCAAGGAGTAGCTCTTGTCTATTCCATATTTGGCTTAAGGAACTTTATCTGTGCTCATTTCAATCTCTGGTTTTATGCAGCACCCCAACTCACCTTTACCCTTAAACAAGCATAAGTTGGTTTTCTAAATTTGAGACCCTGTTCTGTTCTATAATTCAGTTCCTGTGTAGCCAAGTTTACATTCCGTGTATTACTGATATCTTATGATGTTTCTTTTTCTGTGTGACTTATTTCAGTTAGAATCATCGTACCTGAATCCACTCATTGTGCTGCTACGGGCCTGATGGCATAGATTTCACTGCTGAGTGATACTGCATTGTACGTAAGTACCACAAGTTCTTTATCCATTTTTCACTTTCTGTGATATTGAACTTGTACGGTAAACGAGGTTCTTGTAAACAGAGGCGTCCCAAACATTGGGGTGGCTGTATCTTTTTGATTTTAATTTCCCTAAGCTATAGGACCATAAGTGGAAGTGCCCTAGGCTCTGTTGCTTTGTTTTTTAGATGTTTCAGGAAACACCATACACTTCTCCCGAGTGTCTGTTGGCAGTTTACATCCCGCCCATCAGCATAACAAGGCTCCCAGTTCTCCATGGCCTGTCCTGCCTTTCTGGATTTTACACTTTTTTCAGATGGCCCTTTTGACCGGGGGGAAGTGAGACTTCATTGTAGTGCAGATTTCCTTTGCAAGCTTGCTTGGTTGGCCAAAAAGGGCGTATGCGTTTTTTCCTGAATATATTCAGGAAAAAACGCATACGCCCTTTTTGGCCAAGTGCATCATTGTGGACGTTCTGCCTCTTTTCCTATGCTTTCAATGCAATTCCAGTCTACCTCCTGAAATCGGTTTCCTGCAATTCTGCCCCGCTTTCAAGTCCTCTTGGCAGCCTTACTTCAGTATATTTTTGGACGATAGTTGTCATTTATAACTCTGCAGGTTTGTGAATTACAGTGCCCCTGAGCTCCTTTCTTCAACTCGTTTTCTTGTGAGCTGGCCGCAACACCGCAGGATGGCTTCAGGCCCTAATCTGGTTCCGGCACGGCACGCTGAGCCTTTGGTTATTTCCTCTTCCTGGTGGGAAATGAGAGTTAAATTTGCCCGTCCAGACACCTCCAGCTAGTCTCTCATTGGTTCTCGCTATTCCTGTTCATCTTCCGCAGAAATTGCAAACTGGGCCAAACAGGAGGTTAAAGGGACTGACTCTCCAAGTGGGGAGAGTGTTAGTAAAGCGTCTGGAATGTTGCACCCGAGTACCAGGGTACGAAAACTGAGACATATTTGAACACGTCTCCCGATCACATGGTTGATCATACTCTAGGTTCCACATGCATGTTTTAGCTGAAGGAAGAATACCTTAAACCTGGGTAGTTGAAACCCGTGGAATGGGTACCATGCAATATGACTTCAAAGGGTCTTCATTTGCTCACCGAACCTCTCCAATCCTATCACTGCTGCGTTTATGTCCCTGTACACATGCTTGATTCTCTTTCGGAGACATAGCAATCCATACGTTTTAAGATACTTAAGAGTCAGGTACATTCTTAGGCGTTTAATATGCGGTGTTGAGTCCATTTCGTTGAGCAAGGAGTAGCTCTTGTCTATTCCATATTTGGCTTAAGGAACTTTATCTGTGCTCATTTCAATCTCTGGTTTTATGCAGCACCCCAACTCACCTTTACCCTTAAACAAGCATAAGTTGGTTTTCTAAATTTGAGACCCTGTTCTGTTCTGTAATTCAGTTCCTGTGTAGCCAAGTTTACATTCCGTGTATTACTGATATCTTATGATGTTTCTTTTTCTGTGTGACTTATTTCAGTTAGAATCATCGTACCTGAATCCACTCATTGTGCTGCTACGGGCCTGATGGCATAGATTTCACTGCTGAGTGATACTGCATTGTACGTAAGTACCACAAGTTCTTTATCCATTTTTCACTTTCTGTGATATTGAACTTGTACGGTAAACGAGGTTCTTGTAAACAGAGGCGTCCCAAACATTGGGGTGGCTGTATCATTTTGATTTTAATTTCCCTAAGCTATAGGACCATAAGTGGAAGTGCCCTAGGCTCTGTTGCTTTGTTTTTTAGATGTTTCAGGAAACACCATACACGTCTCCCGAGTGTCTGTTGGCAGTTTACATCCCGCCCATCAGCATAACAAGGCTCCCAGTTCTCCATGGCCTGTCCTGCCTTTCTGGATTTTACACTTTTTTCAGATGGCCCTTTTGACCGGGGGGAGATGAGACTTCATTGTAGTGCAGATTTCCTTTGCAAGCTTGCTTGGTTGGCCAAAAAGGGCGTATGCGTTTTTTCCTGAATATATTCAGGAAAAAACGCATACGCCCTTTTTGGCCAAGTGCATCATTGTGGACGTTCTGCCTCTTTTCCTATGCTTTCAATGCAATTCCAGTCTACCTCCTGAAATCGGTTTCCTGCAATTCTGCCCCGCTTTCAAGTCCTCTTGGCAGCCTTACTTCAGTATATTTTTGGACGATAGTTGTCATTTATAACTCTGCAGGTTTGTGAATTACAGTGCCCCTGAGCTCCTTTCTTCAACTCGTTTTCTTGTGAGCTGGCCGCAACACCGCAGGATGGCTTCAGGCCCTAATCTGGTTCCGGCACGGCACGCTGAGCCTTTGGTTATTTCCTCTTCCTGGTGGGAAATGAGAGTTAAATTTGCCCGTCCAGACACCTCCAGCTAGTCTCTCATTGGTTCTCGCTATTCCTGTTCATCTTCCGCAGAAATTGCAAACTGGGCCAAACAGGAGGTTAAAGGCGCTGACTCTCCAAGTGGGGAGAGTGTTAGTAAAGCGTCTGGAATGTTGCACTCGAGTACCAGGGTACGAAAACTGAGACATATTTGAACACGTCTCCCGATCACATGGTTGATCATACTCTAGGTTCCACATGCATGTTTTAGCTGAAGGAAGAATACCTTAAACCTGGGTAGTTGAAACCCGTGGAATGGGTACCATGCAATATGACTTCAAAGGGTCTTCATTTGCTCACCGAACCTCTCCAATCCTATCACTGCTGCGTTTATGTCCCTGTACACATGCTTGATTCTCTTTCAGAGACATAGCAATCCATAGGTTTTAAGATACTTAAGAGTCAGGTACATTCTTAGGCGTTTAATATGCGGTGTTGAGTCCATTTCGTTGAGCAAGGAGTAGCTCTTGTCTATTCCATATTTGGCTTAAGGAACTTTATCTGTGCTCATTTCAATCTCTGGTTTTACGCAGCACCCCAGCTCACCTTTACCCTTAAACAAGCATAAGTTGGTTTTCTAAATTTGAGACCCTGTTCTGTTCTGTAATTCAGTTCCTGTGTAGCCAAGTTTACATTCCGTGTATTACAGATATCTTATGATGTTTCTTTTTCTGTGTGACTTATTTCAGTTAGAATCATCGTACCTGAATCCACTCATTGTGCTGCTACGGGCCTGATGGCATAGATTTCACTGCTGAGTGATACTGCATTGTACGTAAGTACCACAAGTTCTTTATCCATTTTTCACTTTCTGTGATATTGAACTTGTACGGTAAACGAGGTTCTTGTAAACAGAGGCGTCCCAAACATTGGGGTGGCTGTGTCTTTTTGATTTTAATTTCCCTAAGCTATAGGACCATAAGTGGAAGTGCCCTAGGCTCTGTTGCTTTGTTTTTTAGATGTTTCAGGAAACACCATACACTTCTCCCGAGTGTTTGTTGGCAGTTTACATCCCGCCCATCAGCATAACAAGGCTCCCAGTTCTCCATGGCCTGTCCTGCCTTTCTGGATTTTACACTTTTTTCAGATGGCCCTTTTGACCGGGGGGAAGTGAGACTTCATTGTAGTGCAGATTTCCTTTGCAAGCTTGCTTGGTTGGCCAAAAAGGGCGTATGCGTTTTTTCCTGAATATATTCAGGAAAAAACGCATACGCCCTTTTTGGCCAAGTGCATCATTGTGGACGTTCTGCCTCTTTTCCTATGCTTTCAATGCAATTCCAGTCTACCTCCTGAAATCGGTTTCCTGCAATTCTGCCCCGCTTTCAAGTCCTCTTGGCAGCCTTACTTCAGTATATTTTTGGACGATAGTTGTCATTTATAACTCTGCAGGTTTGTGAATTACAGTGCCCCTGAGCTCCTTTCTTCAACTCGTTTTCTTGTGAGCTGGCCGCAACACCGCAGGATGGCTTCAGGCCCTAATCTGGTTCCGGCACGGCACGCTGAGCCTTTGGTTATTTCCTCTTCCTGGTGGGAAATGAGAGTTAAATTTGCCCGTCCAGACACCTCCAGCTAGTCTCTCATTGGTTCTCGCTATTCCTGTTCATCTTCCGCAGAAATTGCAAACTGGGCCAAACAGGAGGTTAAAGGGACTGACTCTCCAAGTCGGGAGAGTGTTAGTAAAGCGTCTGGAATGTTGCACCCGAGTACCAGGGTACGAAAACTGAGACATATTTGAACACGTCTCCCGATCACATGGTTGATCATACTCTAGGTTCCACATGCATGTTTTAGCTGAAGGAAGAATACCTTAAACCTGGGTAGTTGAAACCCGTGGAATGGGTACCATGCAATATGACTTCAAAGGGTCTTCATTTGCTCACCGAACCTCTCCAATCCTATCACTGCTGCGTTTATGTCCCTGTACACATGCTTGATTCTCTTTCGGAGACATAGCAATCCATAGGTTTTAAGATACTTAAGAGTCAGGTACATTCTTAGGCGTTTAATATGCGGTGTTGAGTCCATTTCGTTGAGCAAGGAGTAGCTCTTGTCTATTCCATATTTGGCTTAAGGAACTTTATCTGTGCTCATTTCAATCTCTGGTTTTATGCAGCACCCCAACTCACCTTTACCCTTAAACAAGCATAAGTTGGTTTTCTAAATTTGAGACCCTGTTCTGTTCTGTAATTCAGTTCCTGTGTAGCCAAGTTTACATTCCGTGTATTACTGATATCTTATGATGTTTCTTTTTCTGTGTGACTTATTTCAGTTAGAATCATCGTACCTGAATCCACTCATTGTGCTGCTACGGGCCTGATGACATAGATTTCACTGCTGAGTGATACTGCATTGTACGTAAGTACCACAAGTTCTTTATCCATTTTTCACTTTCTGTGATATTGAACTTGTACGGTAAACGAGGTTCTTGTAAATAGAGGCGTCCCAAACTTTGGGGTGGCTGTGTCTTTTTGATTTTAATTTCCCTAAGCTATAGGACCATAAGTGGAAGTGCCCTAGGCTCTGTTGCTTTGTTTTTTAGATGTTTCAGGAAACACCATACACTTCTCCCGAGTGTCTGTTGGCAGTTTACATCCCACCCATCAGCATAACAAGGCTCCCAGTTCTCCATGGCCTGTCCTGCCTTTCTGGATTTTACACTTTTTTCAGATGGCCCTTTTGACCGGGGGGAAGTGAGACTTCATTGTAGTGCAGATTTCCTTTGCAAGCTTGCTTGGTTGGCCAAAAAGGGCGTATGCGTTTTTTCCTGAATATATTCAGGAAAAAACGCATACGCCCTTTTTGGCCAAGTGCATCATTGTGGACGTTCTGCCTCTTTTCCTATGCTTTCAATGCAATTCCAGTCTACCTCCTGAAATCGGTTTCCTGCAATTCTGCCCCGCTTTCAAGTCCTCTTGGCAGCCTTACTTCAGTATATTTTTGGACGATAGTTGTCATTTATAACTCTGCAGGTTTGTGAATTACAGTGCCCCTGAGCTCCTTTCTTCAACTCGTTTTCTTGTGAGCTGGCCGCAACACCGCAGGATGGCTTCAGGCCCTAATCTGGTTCCGGCACGGCACGCTGAGCCTTTGGTTATTTCCTCTTCCTGGTGGGAAATGAGAGTTAAATTTGCCCGTCCAGACACCTCCAGCTAGTCTCTCATTGGTTCTCGCTATTCCTGTTCATCTTCCGCAGAAATTGCAAACTGGGCCAAACAGGAGGTTAAAGGGACTGACTCTCCAAGTCGGGAGAGTGTTAGTAAAGCGTCTGGAATGTTGCACCCGAGTACCAGGGTACGAAAACTGAGACATATTTGAACACGTCTCCCGATCACATGGTTGATCATACTCTAGGTTCCACATGCATGTTTTAGCTGAAGGAAGAATACCTTAAACCTGGGTAGTTGAAACCCGTGGAATGGGTACCATGCAATATGACTTCAAAGGGTCTTCATTTGCTCACCGAACCTCTCCAATCCTATCACTGCTGCGTTTATGTCCCTGTACACATGCTTGATTCTCTTTCGGAGACATAGCAATCCATACGTTTTAAGATACTTAAGAGTCAGGTACATTCTTAGGCGTTTAATATGCGGTGTTGAGTCCATTTCATTGAGCAAGGAGTAGCTCTTGTCTATTCCATATTTGGCTTAAGGAACTTTATCTGTGCTCATTTCAATCTCTGGTTTTATGCAGCACCCCAACTCACCTTTACCCTTAAACAAGCATAAGTTGGTTTTCTAAATTTGAGACCCTGTTCTGTTCTGTAATTCAGTTCCTGTGTAGCCAAGTTGACATTCCGTGTATTACTGATATCTTATGATGTTTCTTTTTCTGTGTGACTTATTTCAGTTAGAATCATCGTACCTGAATCCACTCATTGTGCTGCTACGGGCCTGATGGCATAGATTTCACTGCTGAGTGATACTGCATTGTACGTAAGTACCACAAGTTCTTTATCCATTTTTCACTTTCTGTGATATTGAACTTGTACGGTAAACGAGGTTCTTGTAAACAGAGGCGTCCCAAACATTGGGGTGGCTGTGTCTTTTTGATTTTAATTTCCCTAAGCTATAGGACCATAAGTGGAAGTGCCCTAGGCTCTGTTGCTTTGTTTTTTAGATGTTTCAGGAAACACCATACACTTCTCCCGAGTGTCTGTTGGCAGTTTACATCCCGCCCATCAGCATAACAAGGCTCCCAGTTCTCCATGGCCTGTCCTGCCTTTCTGGATTTTACACTTTTTTCAGATGGCCCTTTTGACCGGGGGGAAGTGAGACTTCATTGTAGTGCAGATTTCCTTTGCAAGCTTGCTTGGTTGGCCAAAAAGGGCGTATGCGTTTTTTCCTGAATATATTCAGGAAAAAACGCATACGCCCTTTTTGGCCAAGTGCATCATTGTGGACGTTCTGCCTCTTTTCCTATGCTTTCAATGCAATTCCAGTCTACCTCCTGAAATCGGTTTCCTGCAATTCTGCCCCGCTTTCAAGTCCTCTTGGCAGCCTTACTTCAGTATATTTTTGGACGATAGTTGTCATTTATAACTCTGCAGGTTTGTGAATTACAGTGCCCCTGAGCTCCTTTCTTCAACTCGTTTTCTTGTGAGCTGGCCGCAACACCGCAGGATGGCTTCAGGCCCTAATCTGGTTCCGGCACGGCACACTGAGCCTTTGGTTATTTCCTCTTCCTGGTGGGAAATGAGAGTTAAATTTGCCCGTCCAGACACCTCCAGCTAGTCTCTCATTGGTTCTCGCTATTCCTGTTCATCTTCCGCAGAAATTGCAAACTGGGCCAAACAGGAGGTTAAAGGGACTGACTCTCCAAGTCGGGAGAGTGTTAGTAAAGCGTCTGGAATGTTGCACCCGAGTACCAGGGTACGAAAACTGAGACATATTTGAACACGTCTCCCGATCACATGGTTGATCATACTCTAGGTTCCACATGCATGTTTTAGCTGAAGGAAGAATACCTTAAACCTGGGTAGTTGAAACCCGTGGAATGGGTACCATGCAATATGACTTCAAAGGGTCTTCATTTGCTCACCGAACCTCTCCAATCCTATCACTGCTGTGTTTATGTCCCTGTACACATGCTTGATTCTCTTTCGGAGACATAGCAATCCATAGGTTTTAAGATACTTAAGAGTCAGGTACATTCTTAGGCGTTTAATATGCGGTGTTGAGTCCATTTCGTTGAGCAAGGAGTAGCTCTTGTCTATTCCATATTTGGCTTAAGGAACTTTATCTGTGCTCATTTCAATCTCTGGTTTTATGCAGCACCCCAACTCACCTTTACCCTTAAACAAGCATAAGTTGGTTTTCTAAATTTGAGACCCTGTTCTGTTCTGTAATTCAGTTCCTGTGTAGCCAAGTTTACATTCCGTGTATTACTGATATCTTATGATGTTTCTTTTTCTGTGTGACTTATTTCAGTTAGAATCATCGTACCTGAATCCACTCATTGTGCTGCTACGGGCCTGATGACATAGATTTCACTGCTGAGTGATACTGCATTGTACGTAAGTACCACAAGTTCTTTATCCATTTTTCACTTTCTGTGATATTGAACTTGTACGGTAAACGAGGTTCTTGTAAACAGAGGCGTCCCAAACATTGGGGTGGCTGTGTCTTTTTGATTTTAATTTCCCTAAGCTATAGGACCATAAGTGGAAGTGCCCTAGGCTCTGTTGCTTTGTTTTTTAGATGTTTCAGGAAACACCATACACTTCTCCCGAGTGTCTGTTGGCAGTTTACATCCCGCCCATCAGCATAACAAGGCTCCCAGTTCTCCATGGCCTGTCCTGCCTTTCTGGATTTTACACTTTTTTCAGATGGCCCTTTTGACCGGGGGGAAGTGAGACTTCATTGTAGTGCAGATTTCCTTTGCAAGCTTGCTTGGTTGGCCAAAAAGGGCGTATGCGTTTTTTCCTGAATATATTCAGGAAAAAACGCATACGCCCTTTTTGGCCAAGTGCATCATTGTGGACGTTCTGCCTCTTTTCCTATGCTTTCAATGCAATTCCAGTCTACCTCCTGAAATCGGTTTCCTGCAATTCTGCCCCGCTTTCAAGTCCTCTTGGCAGCCTTACTTCAGTATATTTTTGGACGATAGTTGTCATTTATAACTCTGCAGGTTTGTGAATTACAGTGCCCCTGAGCTCCTTTCTTCAACTCGTTTTCTTGTGAGCTGGCCGCAACACCGCAGGATGGCTTCAGGCCCTAATCTGGTTCCGGCACGGCACGCTGAGCCTTTGGTTATTTCCTCTTCCTGGTGGGAAATGAGAGTTAAATTTGCCCGTCCAGACACCTCCAGCTAGTCTCTCATTGGTTCTCGCTATTCCTGTTCATCTTCCGCAGAAATTGCAAACTGGGCCAAACAGGAGGTTAAAGGGACTGACTCTCCAAGTCGGGAGAGTGTTAGTAAAGCGTCTGGAATGTTGCACCCGAGTACCAGGGTACGAAAACTGAGACATATTTGAACACGTCTCCCGATCACATGGTTGATCATACTCTAGGTTCCACATGCATGTTTTAGCTGAAGGAAGAATACCTTAAACCTGGGTAGTTGAAACCCGTGGAATGGGTACCATGCAATATGACTTCAAAGGGTCTTCATTTGCTCACCGAACCTCTCCAATCCTATCACTGCTGCGTTTATGTCCCTGTACACATGCTTGATTCTCTTTCGGAGACATAGCAATCCATAGGTTTTAAGATACTTAAGAGTCAGGTACATTCTTAGGCGTTTAATATGCGGTGTTGAGTCCATTTCGTTGAGCAAGGAGTAGCTCTTGTGTATTCCATATTTGGCTTAAGGAACTTTATCTGTGCTCATTTCAATCTCTGGTTTTATGCAGCACCCCAACTCACCTTTACCCTTAAACAAGCATAAGTTGGTTTTCTAAATTTGAGACCCTGTTCTGTTCTGTAATTCAGTTCCTGTGTAGCCAAGTTGACATTCCGTGTATTACTGATATCGTATGATGTTTCTTTTTCTGTGTGACTTATTTCAGTTAGAATCATCGTACCTGAATCCACTCATTGTGCTGCTACGGGCCTGATGACATAGATTTCACTGCTGAGTGATACTGCATTGTACGTAAGTACCACAAGTTCTTTATCCATTTTTCACTTTCTGTGATATTGAACTTGTACGGTAAACGAGGTTCTTGTAAACAGAGGCGTCCCAAACATTGGGGTGGCTGTGTCTTTTTTATTTTAATTTCCCTAAGCTATAGGACCATAAGTGGAAGTGCCCTAGGCTCTGTTGCTTTGTTTTTTAGATGTTTCAGGAAACACCATACACTTCTCCCGAGTGTCTGTTGGCAGTTTACATCCCGCCCATCAGCATAACAAGGCTCCCAGTTCTCCATGGCCTGTCCTGCCTTTCTGGATTTTACACTTTTTTCAGATGGCCCTTTTGACCGGGGGGAAGTGAGACTTCATTGTAGTGCAGATTTCCTTTGCAAGCTTGCTTGGTTGGCCAAAAAGGGCGTATGCGTTTTTTCCTGAATATATTTATATATATATCCTGAATATATTTCCTGAATATATTCAGGAAAAAACGCATACGCCCTTTTTGGCCAAGTGCATCATTGTGGACGTTCTGCCTCTTTTCCTATGCTTTCAATGCAATTCCAGTCTACCTCCTGAAATCGGTTTCCTGCAATTCTGCCCCGCTTTCAAGTCCTCTTGGCAGCCTTACTTCAGTATATTTTTGGACGATAGTTGTCATTTATAACTCTGCAGGTTTGTGAATTACAGTGCCCCTGAGCTCCTTTCTTCAACTCGTTTTCTTGTGAGCTGGCCGCAACACCGCAGGATGGCTTCAGGCCCTAATCTGGTTCCGGCACGGCACGCTGAGCCTTTGGTTATTTCCTCTTCCTGGTGGGAAATGAGAGTTAAATTTGCCCGTCCAGACACCTCCAGCTAGTCTCTCATTGGTTCTCGCTATTCCTGTTCATCTTCCGCAGAAATTGCAAACTGGGCCAAACAGGAGGTTAAAGGGACTGACTCTCCAAGTCGGGAGAGTGTTAGTAAAGCGTCTGGAATGTTGCACCCGAGTACCAGGGTACGAAAACTGAGACATATTTGAACACGTCTCCCGATCACATGGTTGATCATACTCTAGGTTCCACATGCATGTTTTAGCTGAAGGAAGAATACCTTAAACCTGGGTAGTTGAAACCCGTGGAATGGGTACCATGCAATATGACTTCAAAGGGTCTTCATTTGCTCACCGAACCTCTCCAATCCTATCACTGCTGCGTTTATGTCCCTGTACACATGCTTGATTCTCTTTCGGAGACATAGCAATCCATAGGTTTTAAGATACTTAAGAGTCAGGTACATTCTTAGGCGTTTAATATGCGGTGTTGAGTCCATTTCGTTGAGCAAGGAGTAGCTCTTGTCTATTCCATATTTGGCTTAAGGAACTTTATCTGTGCTCATTTCAATCTCTGGTTTTATGCAGCACCCCAACTCACCTTTACCCTTAAACAAGCATAAGTTGGTTTTCTAAATTTGAGACCCTGTTCTGTTCTGTAATTCAGTTCCTGTGTAGCCAAGTTTACATTCCGTGTATTACTGATATCTTATGATGTTTCTTTTTCTGTGTGACTTATTTCAGTTAGAATCATCGTACCTGAATCCACTCATTGTGCTGCTACGGGCCTGATGACATAGATTTCACTGCTGAGTGATACTGCATTGTACGTAAGTACCACAAGTTCTTTATCCATTTTTCACTTTCTGTGATATTGAACTTGTACGGTAAACGAGGTTCTTGTAAACAGAGGCGTCCCAAACTTTGGGGTGGCTGTGTCTTTTTGATTTTAATTTCCCTAAGCTATAGGACCATAAGTGGAAGTGCCCTAGGCTCTGTTGCTTTGTTTTTTAGATGTTTCAGGAAACACCATACACTTCTCCCGAGTGTCTGTTGGCAGTTTACATCCCACCCATCAGCATAACAAGGCTCCCAGTTCTCCATGGCCTGTCCTGCCTTTCTGGATTTTACACTTTTTTCAGATGGCCCTTTTGACCGGGGGGAAGTGAGACTTCATTGTAGTGCAGATTTCCTTTGCAAGCTTGCTTGGTTGGCCAAAAAGGGCGTATGCGTTTTTTCCTGAATATATTCAGGAAAAAACGCATACGCCCTTTTTGGCCAAGTGCATCATTGTGGACGTTCTGCCTCTTTTCCTATGCTTTCAATGCAATTCCAGTCTACCTCCTGAAATCGGTTTCCTGCAATTCTGCCCCGCTTTCAAGTCCTCTTGGCAGCCTTACTTCAGTATATTTTTGGACGATAGTTGTCATTTATAACTCTGCAGGTTTGTGAATTACAGTGCCCCTGAGCTCCTTTCTTCAACTCGTTTTCTTGTGAGCTGGCCGCAACACCGCAGGATGGCTTCAGGCCCTAATCTGGTTCCGGCACGGCACGCTGAGCCTTTGGTTATTTCCTCTTCCTGGTGGGAAATGAGAGTTAAATTTGCCCGTCCAGACACCTCCAGCTAGTCTCTCATTGGTTCTCGCTATTCCTGTTCATCTTCCGCAGAAATTGCAAACTGGGCCAAACAGGAGGTTAAAGGGACTGACTCTCCAAGTCGGGAGAGTGTTAGTAAAGCGTCTGGAATGTTGCACCCGAGTACCAGGGTACGAAAACTGAGACATATTTGAACACGTCTCCCGATCACATGGTTGATCATACTCTAGGTTCCACATGCATGTTTTAGCTGAAGGAAGAATACCTTAAACCTGGGTAGTTGAAACCCGTGGAATGGGTACCATGCAATATGACTTCAAAGGGTCTTCATTTGCTCACCGAACCTCTCCAATCCTATCACTGCTGCGTTTATGTCCCTGTACACATGCTTGATTCTCTTTCGGAGACATAGCAATCCATACGTTTTAAGATACTTAAGAGTCAGGTACATTCTTAGGCGTTTAATATGCGGTGTTGAGTCCATTTCATTGAGCAAGGAGTAGCTCTTGTCTATTCCATATTTGGCTTAAGGAACTTTATCTGTGCTCATTTCAATCTCTGGTTTTATGCAGCACCCCAACTCACCTTTACCCTTAAACAAGCATAAGTTGGTTTTCTAAATTTGAGACCCTGTTCTGTTCTGTAATTCAGTTCCTGTGTAGCCAAGTTGACATTCCGTGTATTACTGATATCTTATGATGTTTCTTTTTCTGTGTGACTTATTTCAGTTAGAATCATCGTACCTGAATCCACTCATTGTGCTGCTACGGGCCTGATGGCATAGATTTCACTGCTGAGTGATACTGCATTGTACGTAAGTACCACAAGTTCTTTATCCATTTTTCACTTTCTGTGATATTGAACTTGTACGGTAAACGAGGTTCTTGTAAACAGAGGCGTCCCAAACATTGGGGTGGCTGTGTCTTTTTGATTTTAATTTCCCTAAGCTATAGGACCATAAGTGGAAGTGCCCTAGGCTCTGTTGCTTTGTTTTTTAGATGTTTCAGGAAACACCATACACTTCTCCCGAGTGTCTGTTGGCAGTTTACATCCCGCCCATCAGCATAACAAGGCTCCCAGTTCTCCATGGCCTGTCCTGCCTTTCTGGATTTTACACTTTTTTCAGATGGCCCTTTTGACCGGGGGGAAGTGAGACTTCATTGTAGTGCAGATTTCCTTTGCAAGCTTGCTTGGTTGGCCAAAAAGGGCGTATGCGTTTTTTCCTGAATATATTCAGGAAAAAACGCATACGCCCTTTTTGGCCAAGTGCATCATTGTGGACGTTCTGCCTCTTTTCCTATGCTTTCAATGCAATTCCAGTCTACCTCCTGAAATCGGTTTCCTGCAATTCTGCCCCGCTTTCAAGTCCTCTTGGCAGCCTTACTTCAGTATATTTTTGGACGATAGTTGTCATTTATAACTCTGCAGGTTTGTGAATTACAGTGCCCCTGAGCTCCTTTCTTCAACTCGTTTTCTTGTGAGCTGGCCGCAACACCGCAGGATGGCTTCAGGCCCTAATCTGGTTCCGGCACGGCACACTGAGCCTTTGGTTATTTCCTCTTCCTGGTGGGAAATGAGAGTTAAATTTGCCCGTCCAGACACCTCCAGCTAGTCTCTCATTGGTTCTCGCTATTCCTGTTCATCTTCCGCAGAAATTGCAAACTGGGCCAAACAGGAGGTTAAAGGGACTGACTCTCCAAGTCGGGAGAGTGTTAGTAAAGCGTCTGGAATGTTGCACCCGAGTACCAGGGTACGAAAACTGAGACATATTTGAACACGTCTCCCGATCACATGGTTGATCATACTCTAGGTTCCACATGCATGTTTTAGCTGAAGGAAGAATACCTTAAACCTGGGTAGTTGAAACCCGTGGAATGGGTACCATGCAATATGACTTCAAAGGGTCTTCATTTGCTCACCGAACCTCTCCAATCCTATCACTGCTGTGTTTATGTCCCTGTACACATGCTTGATTCTCTTTCGGAGACATAGCAATCCATAGGTTTTAAGATACTTAAGAGTCAGGTACATTCTTAGGCGTTTAATATGCGGTGTTGAGTCCATTTCGTTGAGCAAGGAGTAGCTCTTGTCTATTCCATATTTGGCTTAAGGAACTTTATCTGTGCTCATTTCAATCTCTGGTTTTATGCAGCACCCCAACTCACCTTTACCCTTAAACAAGCATAAGTTGGTTTTCTAAATTTGAGACCCTGTTCTGTTCTGTAATTCAGTTCCTGTGTAGCCAAGTTTACATTCCGTGTATTACTGATATCTTATGATGTTTCTTTTTCTGTGTGACTTATTTCAGTTAGAATCATCGTACCTGAATCCACTCATTGTGCTGCTACGGGCCTGATGACATAGATTTCACTGCTGAGTGATACTGCATTGTACGTAAGTACCACAAGTTCTTTATCCATTTTTCACTTTCTGTGATATTGAACTTGTACGGTAAACGAGGTTCTTGTAAACAGAGGCGTCCCAAACATTGGGGTGGCTGTGTCTTTTTGATTTTAATTTCCCTAAGCTATAGGACCATAAGTGGAAGTGCCCTAGGCTCTGTTGCTTTGTTTTTTAGATGTTTCAGGAAACACCATACACTTCTCCCGAGTGTCTGTTGGCAGTTTACATCCCGCCCATCAGCATAACAAGGCTCCCAGTTCTCCATGGCCTGTCCTGCCTTTCTGGATTTTACACTTTTTTCAGATGGCCCTTTTGACCGGGGGGAAGTGAGACTTCATTGTAGTGCAGATTTCCTTTGCAAGCTTGCTTGGTTGGCCAAAAAGGGCGTATGCGTTTTTTCCTGAATATATTCAGGAAAAAACGCATACGCCCTTTTTGGCCAAGTGCATCATTGTGGACGTTCTGCCTCTTTTCCTATGCTTTCAATGCAATTCCAGTCTACCTCCTGAAATCGGTTTCCTGCAATTCTGCCCCGCTTTCAAGTCCTCTTGGCAGCCTTACTTCAGTATATTTTTGGACGATAGTTGTCATTTATAACTCTGCAGGTTTGTGAATTACAGTGCCCCTGAGCTCCTTTCTTCAACTCGTTTTCTTGTGAGCTGGCCGCAACACCGCAGGATGGCTTCAGGCCCTAATCTGGTTCCGGCACGGCACGCTGAGCCTTTGGTTATTTCCTCTTCCTGGTGGGAAATGAGAGTTAAATTTGCCCGTCCAGACACCTCCAGCTAGTCTCTCATTGGTTCTCGCTATTCCTGTTCATCTTCCGCAGAAATTGCAAACTGGGCCAAACAGGAGGTTAAAGGGACTGACTCTCCAAGTCGGGAGAGTGTTAGTAAAGCGTCTGGAATGTTGCACCCGAGTACCAGGGTACGAAAACTGAGACATATTTGAACACGTCTCCCGATCACATGGTTGATCATACTCTAGGTTCCACATGCATGTTTTAGCTGAAGGAAGAATACCTTAAACCTGGGTAGTTGAAACCCGTGGAATGGGTACCATGCAATATGACTTCAAAGGGTCTTCATTTGCTCACCGAACCTCTCCAATCCTATCACTGCTGCGTTTATGTCCCTGTACACATGCTTGATTCTCTTTCGGAGACATAGCAATCCATAGGTTTTAAGATACTTAAGAGTCAGGTACATTCTTAGGCGTTTAATATGCGGTGTTGAGTCCATTTCGTTGAGCAAGGAGTAGCTCTTGTCTATTCCATATTTGGCTTAAGGAACTTTATCTGTGCTCATTTCAATCTCTGGTTTTATGCAGCACCCCAACTCACCTTTACCCTTAAACAAGCATAAGTTGGTTTTCTAAATTTGAGACCCTGTTCTGTTCTGTAATTCAGTTCCTGTGTAGCCAAGTTGACATTCCGTGTATTACTGATATCTTATGATGTTTCTTTTTCTGTGTGACTTATTTCAGTTAGAATCATCGTACCTGAATCCACTCATTGTGCTGCTACGGGCCTGATGACATAGATTTCACTGCTGAGTGATACTGCATTGTACGTAAGTACCACAAGTTCTTTATCCATTTTTCACTTTCTGTGATATTGAACTTGTACGGTAAACGAGGTTCTTGTAAACAGAGGCGTCCCAAACATTGGGGTGGCTGTGTCTTTTTTATTTTAATTTCCCTAAGCTATAGGACCATAAGTGGAAGTGGCCTAGGCTCTGTTGCTTTGTTTTTTAGATGTTTCAGGAAACACCATACACTTCTCCCGAGTGTCTGTTGGCAGTTTACATCCCGCCCATCAGCATAACAAGGCTCCCAGTTCTCCATGGCCTGTCCTGCCTTTCTGGATTTTACACTTTTTTCAGATGGCCCTTTTGACCGGGGGGAAGTGAGACTTCATTGTAGTGCAGATTTCCTTTGCAAGCTTGCTTGGTTGGCCAAAAAGGGCGTATGCGTTTTTTCCTGAATATATTCAGGAAAAAACGCATACGCCCTTTTTGGCCAAGTGCATCATTGTGGACGTTCTGCCTCTTTTCCTATGCTTTCAATGCAATTCCAGTCTACCTCCTGAAATCGGTTTCCTGCAATTCTGCCCCGCTTTCAAGTCCTCTTGGCAGCCTTACTTCAGTATATTTTTGGACGATAGTTGTCATTTATAACTCTGCAGGTTTGTGAATTACAGTGCCCCTGAGCTCCTTTCTTCAACTCGTTTTCTTGTGAGCTGGCCGCAACACCGCAGGATGGCTTCAGGACCTAATCTGGTTCTGGCACGGCACGCTGAGCCTTTGGTTATTTCCTCTTCCTGGTGGGAAATGAGAGTTAAATTTGCCCGTCCAGACACCTCCAGCTAGTCTCTCATTGGTTCTCGCTATTCCTGTTCATCTTCCGCAGAAATTGCAAACTGGGCCAAACAGGAGGTTAAAGGGACTGACTCTCCAAGTCGGGAGAGTGTTAGTAAAGCGTCTGGAATGTTGCACCCGAGTACCAGGGTACGAAAACTGAGACATATTTGAACACGTCTCCCGATCACATGGTTGATCATACTCTAGGTTCCACATGCATGTTTTAGCTGAAGGAAGAATACCTTAAACCTGGGTAGTTGAAACCCGTGGAATGGGTACCATGCAATATGACTTCAAAGGCTCTTCATTTGCTCACCGAACCTCTCCAATCCTATCACTGCTGCGTTTATGTCCCTGTACACATGCTTGATTCTCTTTCGGAGACATAGCAATCCATAGGTTTTAAGATACTTAAGAGTCAGGTACATTCTTAGGCGTTTAATATGCGGTGTTGAGTCCATTTCGTTGAGCAAGGAGTAGCTCTTGTCTATTCCATATTTGGCTTAAGGAACTTTATCTGTGCTCATTTCAATCTCTGGTTTTATGCAGCACCCCAACTCACCTTTACCCTTAAACAAGCATAAGTTGGTTTTCTAAATTTGAGACCCTGTTCTGTTCTGTAATTCAGTTCCTGTGTAGCCAAGTTGACATTCCGTGTATTACTGATATCGTATGATGTTTCTTTTTCTGTGTGACTTATTTCAGTTAGAATCATCGTACCTGAATCCACTCATTGTGCTGCTACGGGCCTGATGACATAGATTTCACTGCTGAGTGATACTGCATTGTACGTAAGTACCACAAGTTCTTTATCCATTTTTCACTTTCTGTGATATTGAACTTGTACGGTAAACGAGGTTCTTGTAAACAGAGGCGTCCCAAACATTGGGGTGGCTGTATCTTTTTGATTTTAATTTCCCTAAGCTATAGGACCATAAGTGGAAGTGGCCTAGGCTCTGTTGCTTTGTTTTTTAGATGTTTCAGGAAACACCATACACTTCTCCCGAGTGTCTGTTGGCAGTTTACATCCCGCCCATCAGCATAACAAGGCTCCCAGTTCTCCATGGCCTGTCCTGCCTTTCTGGATTTTACACTTTTTTCAGATGGCCCTTTTGACCGGGGGGAAGTGAGACTTCATTGTAGTGCAGATTTCCTTTGCAAGCTTGCTTGGTTGGCCAAAAAGGGCGTATGCGTTTTTTCCTGAATATATTCAGGAAAAAACGCATACGCCCTTTTTGGCCAAGTGCATCATTGTGGACGTTCTGCCTCTTTTCCTATGCTTTCAATGCAATTCCAGTCTACCTCCTGAAATCGGTTTCCTGCAATTCTGCCCCGCTTTCAAGTCCTCTTGGCAGCCTTACTTCAGTATATTTTTGGACGATAGTTGTCATTTATAACTCTGCAGGTTTGTGAATTACAGTGCCCCTGAGCTCCTTTCTTCAACTCGCTTTCTTGTGAGCTGGCCGCAACACCGCAGGATGGCTTCAGGCCCTAATCTTGTTCCGGCACGGCACGCTGAGCCTTTGGTTATTTCCTCTTCCTGGTGGGAAATGAGAGTTAAATTTGCCCGTCCAGACACCTCCAGCTAGTCTCTCATTGGTTCTCGCTATTCCTGTTCATCTTCCGCAGAAATTGCAAACTGGGCCAAACAGGAGGTTAAAGGGACTGACTCTCCAAGTCGGGAGAGTGTTAGTAAAGCGTCTGGAATGTTGCACCCGAGTACCAGGGTACGAAAACTGAGACATATTTGAACACGTCTCCCGATCACATGGTTGATCATACTCTAGGTTCCACATGCATGTTTTAGCTGAAGGAAGAATACCTTAAACCTGGGTAGTTGAAACCCGTGGAATGGGTACCATGCAATATGACTTCAAAGGGTCTTCATTTGCTCACCGAACCTCTCCAATCCTATCACTGCTGCGTTTATGTCCCTGTACACATGCTTGATTCTCTTTCGGAGACATAGCAATCCATAGGTTTTAAGATACTTAAGAGTCAGGTACATTCTTAGGCGTTTAATATGCGGTGTTGAGTCCATTTCGTTGAGCAAGGAGTAGCTCTTGTCTATTCCATATTTGGCTTAAGGAACTTTATCTGTGCTCATTTCAATCTCTGGTTTTATGCAGCACCCCAACTCACCTTTACCCTTAAACAAGCATAAGTTGGTTTTCTAAATTTGAGACCCTGTTCTGTTCTGTAATTCAGTTCCTGTGTAGCCAAGTTGACATTCCGTGTATTACTGATATCGTATGATGTTTCTTTTTCTGTGTGACTTATTTCAGTTAGAATCATCGTACCTGAATCCACTCATTGTGCTGCTACGGGCCTGATGACATAGATTTCACTGCTGAGTGATACTGCATTGTACGTAAGTACCACAAGTTCTTTATCCATTTTTCACTTTCTGTGATATTGAACTTGTACGGTAAACGAGGTTCTTGTAAACAGAGGCGTCCCAAACATTGGGGTGGCTGTATCTTTTTGATTTTAATTTCCCTAAGCTATAGGACCATAAGTGGAAGTGCCCTAGGCTCTGTTGCTTTGTTTTTTAGATGTTTCAGGAAACACCATACACTTCTCCCGAGTGTCTGTTGGCAATTTACATCCCGCCCATCAGCATAACAAGGCTCCCAGTTCTCCATGGCCTGTCCTGCCTTTCTGGATTTTACACTTTTTTCAGATGGCCCTTTTGACCGGGGGGAAGTGAGACTTCATTGTAGTGCAGATTTCCTTTGCAAGCTTGCTTGGTTGGCCAAAAAGGGCGTATGCGTTTTTTCCTGAATATATTCAGGAAAAATCGCATACGCCCTTTTTGGCCAAGTGCATCATTGTGGACGTTCTGCCTCTTTTCCTATGCTTTCAATGCAATTCCAGTCTACCTCCTGAAATCGGTTTCCTGCAATTCTGCCCCGCTTTCAAGTCCTCTTGGCAGCCTTACTTCAGTATATTTTTGGACGATAGTTGTCATTTATAACTCTGCAGGTTTGTGAATTACAGTGCCCCTGAGCTCCTTTCTTCAACTCGCTTTCTTGTGAGCTGGCCGCAACACCGCAGGATGGCTTCAGGCCCTAATCTTGTTCCGGCACGGCACGCTGAGCCTTTGGTTATTTCCTCTTCCTGGTGGGAAATGAGAGTTAAATTTGCCCGTCCAGACACCTCCAGCTAGTCTCTCATTGGTTCTCGCTATTCCTGTTCATCTTCCGCAGAAATTGCAAACTGGGCCAAACAGGAGGTTAAAGGGACTGACTCTCCAAGTCGGGAGAGTGTTAGTAAAGCGTCTGGAATGTTGCACCCGAGTACCAGGGTACGAAAACTGAGACATATTTGAACACGTCTCCCGATCACATGGTTGATCATACTCTAGGTTCCACATGCATGTTTTAGCTGAAGGAAGAATACCTTAAACCTGGGTAGTTGAAACCCGTGGAATGGGTACCATGCAATATGACTTCAAAGGCTCTTCATTTGCTCACCGAACCTCTCCAATCCTATCACTGCTGCGTTTATGTCCCTGTACACATGCTTGATTCTCTTTCGGAGACATAGCAATCCATAGGTTTTAAGATACTTAAGAGTCAGGTACATTCTTAGGCGTTTAATATGCGGTGTTGAGTCCATTTCGTTGAGCAAGGAGTAGCTCTTGTCTATTCCATATTTGGCTTAAGGAACTTTATCTGTGCTCATTTCAATCTCTGGTTTTATGCAGCACCCCAACTCACCTTTACCCTTAAACAAGCATAAGTTGGTTTTCTAAATTTGAGACCCTGTTCTGTTCTGTAATTCAGTTCCTGTGTAGCCAAGTTGACATTCCGTGTATTACTGATATCGTATGATGTTTCTTTTTCTGTGTGACTTATTTCAGTTAGAATCATCGTACCTGAATCCACTCATTGTGCTGCTACGGGCCTGATGACATAGATTTCACTGCTGAGTGATACTGCATTGTACGTAAGTACCACAAGTTCTTTATCCATTTTTCACTTTCTGTGATATTGAACTTGTACGGTAAACGAGGTTCTTGTAAACAGAGGCGTCCCAAACATTGGGGTGGCTGTATCTTTTTGATTTTAATTTCCCTAAGCTATAGGACCATAAGTGGAAGTGCCCTAGGCTCTGTTGCTTTGTTTTTTAGATGTTTCAGGAAACACCATACACTTCTCCCGAGTGTCTGTTGGCAATTTACATCCCGCCCATCAGCATAACAAGGCTCCCAGTTCTCCATGGCCTGTCCTGCCTTTCTGGATTTTACACTTTTTTCAGATGGCCCTTTTGACCGGGGGGAAGTGAGACTTCATTGTAGTGCAGATTTCCTTTGCAAGCTTGCTTGGTTGGCCAAAAAGGGCGTATGCGTTTTTTCCTGAATATATTCAGGAAAAATCGCATACGCCCTTTTTGGCCAAGTGCATCATTGTGGACGTTCTGCCTCTTTTCCTATGCTTTCAATGCAATTCCAGTCTACCTCCTGAAATCGGTTTCCTGCAATTCTGCCCCGCTTTCAAGTCCTCTTGGCAGCCTTACTTCAGTATATTTTTGGACGATAGTTGTCATTTATAACTCTGCAGGTTTGTGAATTACAGTGCCCCTGAGCTCCTTTCTTCAACTCGCTTTCTTGTGAGCTGGCCGCAACACCGCAGGATGGCTTCAGGCCCTAATCTTGTTCCGGCACGGCACGCTGAGCCTTTGGTTATTTCCTCTTCCTGGTGGGAAATGAGAGTTAAATTTGCCCGTCCAGACACCTCCAGCTAGTCTCTCATTGGTTCTCGCTATTCCTGTTCATCTTCCGCAGAAATTGCAAACTGGGCCAAACAGGAGGTTAAAGGGACTGACTCTCCAAGTCGGGAGAGTGTTAGTAAAGCGTCTGGAATGTTGCACCCGAGTACCAGGGTACGAAAACTGAGACATATTTGAACACGTCTCCCGATCACATGGTTGATCATACTCTAGGTTCCACATGCATGTTTTAGCTGAAGGAAGAATACCTTAAACCTGGGTAGTTGAAACCCGTGGAATGGGTACCATGCAATATGACTTCAAAGGCTCTTCATTTGCTCACCGAACCTCTCCAATCCTATCACTGCTGCGTTTATGTCCCTGTACACATGCTTGATTCTCTTTCGGAGACATAGCAATCCATAGGTTTTAAGATACTTAAGAGTCAGGTACATTCTTAGGCGTTTAATATGCGGTGTTGAGTCCATTTCGTTGAGCAAGGAGTAGCTCTTGTCTATTCCATATTTGGCTTAAGGAACTTTATCTGTGCTCATTTCAATCTCTGGTTTTATGCAGCACCCCAACTCACCTTTACCCTTAAACAAGCATAAGTTGGTTTTCTAAATTTGAGACCCTGTTCTGTTCTGTAATTCAGTTCCTGTGTAGCCAAGTTGACATTCCGTGTATTACTGATATCGTATGATGTTTCTTTTTCTGTGTGACTTATTTCAGTTAGAATCATCGTACCTGAATCCACTCATTGTGCTGCTACGGGCCTGATGACATAGATTTCACTGCTGAGTGATACTGCATTGTACGTAAGTACCACAAGTTCTTTATCCATTTTTCACTTTCTGTGATATTGAACTTGTACGGTAAACGAGGTTCTTGTAAACAGAGGCGTCCCAAACATTGGGGTGGCTGTATCTTTTTGATTTTAATTTCCCTAAGCTATAGGACCATAAGTGGAAGTGCCCTAGGCTCTGTTGCTTTGTTTTTTAGATGTTTCAGGAAACACCATACACTTCTCCCGAGTGTCTGTTGGCAGTTTACATCCCGCCCATCAGCATAACAAGGCTCCCAGTTCTCCATGGCCTGTCCTGCCTTTCTGGATTTTACACTTTTTTCAGATGGCCCTTTTGACCGGGGGGAAGTGAGACTTCATTGTAGTGCAGATTTCCTTTGCAAGCTTGCTTGGTTGGCCAAAAAGGGCGTATGCGTTTTTTCCTGAATATATTCAGGAAAAAACGCATACGCCCTTTTTGGCCAAGTGCATCATTGTGGACGTTCTGCCTCTTTTCCTATGCTTTCAATGCAATTCCAGTCTACCTCCTGAAATCGGTTTCCTGCAATTCTGCCCCGCTTTCAAGTCCTCTTGGCAGCCTTACTTCAGTATATTTTTGGACGATAGTTGTCATTTATAACTCTGCAGGTTTGTGAATTACAGTGCCCCTGAGCTCCTTTCTTCAACTCGTTTTCTTGTGAGCTGGCCGCAACACCGCAGGATGGCTTCAGGCCCTAATCTGGTTCCGGCACGGCACGCTGAGCCTTTGGTTATTTCCTCTTCCTGGTGGGAAATGAGAGTTAAATTTGCCCGTCCAGACACCTCCAGCTAGTCTCTCATTGGTTGTCGCTATTCCTGTTCATCTTCCGCAGAAATTGCAAACTGGGCCAAACAGGAGGTTAAAGGGACTGACTCTCCAAGTCGGGAGAGTGTTAGTAAAGCGTCTGGAATGTTGCACCCGAGTACCAGGGTACGAAAACTGAGACATATTTGAACACGTCTCCCGATCACATGGTTGATCATACTCTAGGTTCCACATGCATGTTTTAGCTGAAGGAAGAATACCTTAAACCTGGGTAGTTGAAACCCGTGGAATGGGTACCATGCAATATGACTTCAAAGGCTCTTCATTTGCTCACCGAACCTCTCCAATCCTATCACTGCTGCGTTTATGTCCCTGTACACATGCTTGATTCTCTTTCGGAGACATAGCAATCCATAGGTTTTAAGATACTTAAGAGTCAGGTACATTCTTAGGCGTTTAATATGCGGTGTTGAGTCCATTTTGTTGAGCAAGGAGTAGCTCTTGTCTATTCCATATTTGGCTTAAGGAACTTTATCTGTGCTCATTTCAATCTCTGGTTTTATGCAGCACCCCAACTCACCTTTACCCTTAAACAAGCATAAGTTGGTTTTCTAAATTTGAGACCCTGTTCTGTTCTGTAAATCAGTTCCTGTGTAGCCAAGTTGACATTCCGTGTATTACTGATATCGTATGATGTTTCTTTTTCTGTGTGACTTATTTCAGTTAGAATCATCGTACCTGAATCCACTCATTGTGCTGCTACGGGCCTGATGGCATAGATTTCACTGCTGAGTGATACTGCATTGTACGTAAGTACCACAAGTTCTTTATCCATTTTTCACTTTCTGTGATATTGAACTTGTACGGTAAACGAGGTTCTTGTAAACAGAGGCGTCCCAAACATTGGGGTGGCTGTATCTTTTTGATTTTAATTTCCCTAAGCTATAGGACCATAAGTGGAAGTGCCCTAGGCTCTGTTGCTTTGTTTTTTAGATGTTTCAGGAAACACCATACACTTCTCCCGAGTGTCTGTTGGCAGTTTACATCCCGCCCATCAGCATAACAAGGCTCCCAGTTCTCCATGGCCTGTCCTGCCTTTCTGGATTTTACACTTTTTTCAGATGGCCCTTTTGACCGGGGGGAAGTGAGACTTCATTGTAGTGCAGATTTCCCTTGCAAGCTTGCTTGGTTGGCCAAAAAGGGCGTATGCGTTTTTTCCTGAATATATTCAGGAAAAAACGCATACGCCCTTTTTGGCCAAGTGCATCATTGTGGACGTTCTGCCTCTTTTCCTATGCTTTCAATGCAATTCCAGTCTACCTCCTGAAATCGGTTTCCTGCAATTCTGCCCCGCTTTCAAGTCCTCTTGGCAGCCTTACTTCAGTATATTTTTGGACGATAGTTGTCATTTATAACTCTGCAGGTTTGTGAATTACAGTGCCCCTGAGCTCCTTTCTTCAACTCGTTTTCTTGTGAGCTGGCCGCAACACCGCAGGATGGCTTCAGGCCCTAATCTGGTTCCGGCACGGCACGCTGAGCCTTTGATTATTTCCTCTTCCTGGTGGGAAATGAGAGTTAAATTTGCCCGTCCAGACACCTCCAGCTAGTCTCTCATTGGTTCTCGCTATTCCTGTTCATCTTCCGCAGAAATTGCAAACTGGGCCAAACAGGAGGTTAAAGGGACTGACTCTCCAAGTCGGGAGAGTGTTAGTAAAGCGTCTGGAATGTTGCACCCGAGTACCAGGGTACGAAAACTGAGACATATTTGAACACGTCTCCCGATCACATGGTTGATCATACTCTAGGTTCCACATGCATGTTTTAGCTGAAGGAAGAATACCTTAAACCTGGGTAGTTGAAACCCGTGGAATGGGTACCATGCAATATGACTTCAAAGGGTCTTCATTTGCTCACCGAACCTCTCCAATCCTATCACTGCTGCGTTTATGTCCCTGTACACATGCTTGATTCTCTTTCGGAGACATAGCAATCCATAGGTTTTAAGATACTTAAGAGTCAGGTACATTCTTAGGCGTTTAATATGCGGTGTTGAGTCCATTTCGTTGAGCAAGGAGTAGCTCTTGTCTATTCCATATTTGGCTTAAGGAACTTTATCTGTGCTCATTTCAATCTCTGGTTTTATGCAGCACCCCAACTCACCTTTACCCTTAAACAAGCATAAGTTGGTTTTCTAAATTTGAGACCCTGTTCTGTTCTGTAATTCAGTTCCTGTGTAGCCAAGTTTACATTCCGTGTATTACTGATATCTTATGATGTTTCTTTTTCTGTGTGACTTATTTCAGTTAGAATCATCGTACCTGAATCCACTCATTGTGCTGCTACGGGCCTGATGACATAGATTTCACTGCTGAGTGATACTGCATTGTACGTAAGTACCACAAGTTCTTTATCCATTTTTCACTTTCTGTGATATTGAACTTGTACGGTAAACGAGGTTCTTGTAAACAGAGGCGTCCCAAACTTTGGGGTGGCTGTGTCTTTTTGATTTTAATTTCCCTAAGCTATAGGACCATAAGTGGAAGTGCCCTAGGCTCTGTTGCTTTGTTTTTTAGATGTTTCAGGAAACACCATACACTTCTCCCGAGTGTCTGTTGGCAATTTACATCCCGCCCATCAGCATAACAAGGCTCCCAGTTCTCCATGGCCTGTCCTGCCTTTCTGGATTTTACACTTTTTTCAGATGGCCCTTTTGACCGGGGGGAAGTGAGACTTCATTGTAGTGCAGATTTCCTTTGCAAGCTTGCTTGGTTGGCCAAAAAGGGCGTATGCGTTTTTTCCTGAATATATTCAGGAAAAAACGCATACGCCCTTTTTGGCCAAGTGCATCATTGTGGACGTTCTGCCTCTTTTTCTATGCTTTCAATGCAATTCCAGTCTACCTCCTGAAATCGGTTTCCTGCAATTCTGCCCCGCTTTCAAGTCCTCTTGGCAGCCTTACTTCAGTATATTTTTGGACGATAGTTGTCATTTATAACTCTGCAGGTTTGTGAATTACAGTGCCCCTGAGCTCCTTTCTTCAACTCGCTTTCTTGTGAGCTGGCCGCAACACCGCAGGATGGCTTCAGGCCCTAATCTGGTTCCGGCACGGCACACTGAGCCTTTGGTTCTTTCCTCTTCCTGGTGGGAAATGGGAGTTAAATTTGCCCGTCCAGACACCTCCAGCTAGTCTCTCATTGGTTCTCGCTATTCCTGTTCATCTTCCGCAGAAATTGCAAACTGGGCCAAACAGGAGGTTAAAGGGACTGACTCTCCAAGTCGGGAGAGTGTTAGTAAAGCGTCTGGAATGTTGCACCCGAGTACCAGGGTACGAAAACTGAGACATATTTGAACACGTCTCCCGATCACATGGTTGATCATACTCTAGGTTCCACATGCATGTTTTAGCTGAAGGAAGAATACCTTAAACCTGGGTAGTTGAAACCCGTGGAATGGGTACCATGCAATATGACTTCAAAGGCTCTTCATTTGCTCACCGAACCTCTCCAATCCTATCACTGCTGCGTTTATGTCCCTGTACACATGCTTGATTCTCTTTCGGAGACATAGCAATCCATAGGTTTTAAGATACTTAAGAGTCAGGTACATTCTTAGGCGTTTAATATGCGGTGTTGAGTCCATTTTGTTGAGCAAGGAGTAGCTCTTGTCTATTCCATATTTGGCCTAAGGAACTTTATCTGTGCTCATTTCAATCTCTGGTTTTATGCAGCACCCCAACTCACCTTTACCCTTAAACAAGCATAAGTTGGTTTTCTAAATTTGAGACCCTGTTCTGTTCTGTAATTCAGTTCCTGTGTAGCCAAGTTGACATTCCGTGTATTACTGATATCGTATGATGTTTCTTTTTCTGTGTGACTTATTTCAGTTAGAATCATCGTACCTGAATCCACTCATTGTGCTGCTACGGGCCTGATGACATAGATTTCACTGCTGAGTGATACTGCATTGTACGTAAGTACCACAAGTTCTTTATCCATTTTTCACTTTCTGTGATATTGAACTTGTACGGTAAACAAGGTTCTTGTAAACAGAGGCGTCCCAAACATTGGGGTGGCTGTATCTTTTTGATTTTAATTTCCCTAAGCTATAGGACCATAAGTGGAAGTGCCCTAGGCTCTGTTGCTTTGTTTTTTAGATGTTTCAGGAAACACCATACACTTCTCCCGAGTGTCTGTTGGCAATTTACATCCCGCCCATTAGCATAACAAGGCTCCCAGTTCTCCATGGCCTGTCCTGCCTTTCTGGATTTTACACTTTTTTCAGATGGCCCTTTTGACCGGGGGGGGGGGGAAGTGAGACTTCATTGTAGTGCAGATTTCCTTTGCAAGCTTGCTTGGTTGGCCAAAAAGGGCGTATGCGTTTTTTCCTGAATATATTCAGGAAAAAACGCATACGCCCTTTTTGGCCAAGTGCATCATTGTGGACGTTCTGCCTCTTTTCCTATGCTTTCAATGCAATTCCAGTCTACCTCCTGAAATCGGTTTCCTGCAATTCTGCCCCGCTTTCAAGTCCTCTTGGCAGCCTTACTTCAGTATATTTTTGGACGATAGTTGTCATTTATAACTCTGCAGGTTTGTGAATTACAGTGCCCCTGAGCTCCTTTCTTCAACTCGCTTTCTTGTGAGCTGGCCGCAACACCGCAGGATGGCTTCAGGCCCTAATCTGGTTCCGGCACGGCACGCTGAGCCTTTGGTTATTTCCTCTTCCTGGTGGGAAATGAGAGTTAAATTTGCCCGTCCAGACACCTCCAGCTAGTCTCTCATTGGTTCTCGCTATTCCTGTTCATCTTCCGCAGAAATTGCAAACTGGGCCAAACAGGAGGTTAAAGGGACTGACTCTCCAAGTCGGGAGAGTGTTAGTAAAGCATCTGGAATGTTGCACCCGAGTACCAGGGTACGAAAACTGAGACATATTTGAACACGTCTCCCGATCACATGGTTGATCATACTCTAGGTTCCACATGCATGTTTTAGCTGAAGGAAGAATACCTTAAACCTGGGTAGTTGAAACCCGTGGAATGGGTACCATGCAATATGACTTCAAAGGCTCTTCATTTGCTCACCGAACCTCTCCAATCCTATCACTGCTGCGTTTATGTCCCTGTACACATGCTTGATTCTCTTTCGGAGACATAGCAATCCATAGGTTTTAAGATACTTAAGAGTCAGGTACATTCTTAGGCGTTTAATATGCGGTGTTGAGTCCATTTCGTTGAGCAAGGAGTAGCTCTTGTCTATTCCATATTTGGCTTAAGGAACTTTATCTGTGCTCATTTCAATCTCTGGTTTTATGCAGCACCCCAACTCACCTTTACCCTTAAACAAGCATAAGTTGGTTTTCTAAATTTGAGACCCTGTTCTGTTCTGTAATTCAGTTCCTGTGTAGCCAAGTTTACATTCCGTGTATTACTGATATCTTATGATGTTTCTTTTTCTGTGTGACTTATTTCAGTTAGAATCATCGTACCTGAATCCACTCATTGTGCTGCTACGGGCCTGATGACATAGATTTCACTGCTGAGTGATACTGCATTGTACGTAAGTACCACAAGTTCTTTATCCATTTTTCACTTTCTGTGATATTGAACTTGTACGGTAAACGAGGTTCTTGTAAACAGAGGCGTCCCAAACTTTGGGGTGGCTGTGTCTTTTTGATTTTAATTTCCCTAAGCTATAGGACCATAAGTGGAAGTGCCCTAGGCTCTGTTGCTTTGTTTTTTAGATGTTTCAGGAAACACCATACACTTCTCCCGAGTGTCTGTTGGCAATTTACATCCCGCCCATCAGCATAACAAGGCTCCCAGTTCTCCATGGCCTGTCCTGCCTTTCTGGATTTTACACTTTTTTCAGATGGCCCTTTTGACCGGGGGGAAGTGAGACTTCATTGTAGTGCAGATTTCCTTTGCAAGCTTGCTTGGTTGGCCAAAAAGGGCGTATGCGTTTTTTCCTGAATATATTCAGGAAAAAACGCATACGCCCTTTTTGGCCAAGTGCATCATTGTGGACGTTCTGCCTCTTTTCCTATGCTTTCAATGCAATTCCAGTCTACCTCCTGAAATCGGTTTCCTGCAATTCTGCCCCGCTTTCAAGTCCTCTTGGCAGCCTTACTTCAGTATATTTTTGGACGATAGTTGTCATTTATAACTCTGCAGGTTTGTGAATTACAGTGCCCCTGAGCTCCTTTCTTCAACTCGTTTTCTTGTGAGCTGGCCGCAACACCGCAGGATGGCTTCAGGCCCTAATCTGGTTCCGGCACGGCACGCTGAGCCTTTGGTTATTTCCTCTTCCTGGTGGGAAATGGGAGTTAAATTTGCCCGTCCAGACACCTCCAGCTAGTCTCTCATTGGTTCTCGCTATTCCTGTTCATCTTCCGCAGAAATTGCAAACTGGGCCAAACAGGAGGTTAAAGGGACTGACTCTCCAAGTCGGGAGAGTGTTAGTAAAGCGTCTGGAATGTTGCACCCGAGTACCAGGGTACGAAAACTGAGACATATTTGAACACGTCTCCCGATCACATGGTTGATCATACTCTAGGTTCCACATGCATGTTTTAGCTGAAGGAAGAATACCTTAAACCTGGGTAGTTGAAACCCGTGGAATGGGTACCATGCAATATGACTTCAAAGGCTCTTCATTTGCTCACCGAACCTCTCCAATCCTATCACTGCTGCGTTTATGTCCCTGTACACATGCTTGATTCTCTTTCGGAGACATAGCAATCCATAGGTTTTAAGATACTTAAGAGTCAGGTACATTCTTAGGCGTTTAATATGCGGTGTTGAGTCCATTTCGTTGAGCAAGGAGTAGCTCTTGTCTATTCCATATTTGGCCTAAGGAACTTTATCTGTGCTCATTTCAATCTCTGGTTTTATGCAGCACCCCAACTCACCTTTACCCTTAAACAAGCATAAGTTGGTTTTCTAAATTTGAGACCCTGTTCTGTTCTGTAATTCAGTTCCTGTGTAGCCAAGTTGACATTCCGTGTATTACTGATATCGTATGATGTTTCTTTTTCTGTGTGACTTATTTCAGTTAGAATCATCGTACCTGAATCCACTCATTGTGCTGCTACGGGCCTGATGACATAGATTTCACTGCTGAGTGATACTGCATTGTACGTAAGTACCACAAGTTCTTTATCCATTTTTCACTTTCTGTGATATTGAACTTGTACGGTAAACAAGGTTCTTGTAAACAGAGGCGTCCCAAACATTGGGGTGGCTGTATCTTTTTGATTTTAATTTCCCTAAGCTATAGGACCATAAGTGGAAGTGCCCTAGGCTCTGTTGCTTTGTTTTTTAGATGTTTCAGGAAACACCATACACTTCTCCCGAGTGTCTGTTGGCAATTTACATCCCGCCCATTAGCATAACAAGGCTCCCAGTTCTCCATGGCCTGTCCTGCCTTTCTGGATTTTACACTTTTTTCAGATGGCCCTTTTGACCGGGGGGGGGGGGGGAGTGAGACTTCATTGTAGTGCAGATTTCCTTTGCAAGCTTGCTTGGTTGGCCAAAAAGGGCGTATGCGTTTTTTCCTGAATATATTCAGGAAAAAACGCATACGCCCTTTTTGGCCAAGTGCATCATTGTGGACGTTCTGCCTCTTTTCCTATGCTTTCAATGCAATTCCAGTCTACCTCCTGAAATCGGTTTCCTGCAATTCTGCCCCGCTTTCAAGTCCTCTTGGCAGCCTTACTTCAGTATATTTTTGGACGATAGTTGTCATTTATAACTCTGCAGGTTTGTGAATTACAGTGCCCCTGAGCTCCTTTCTTCAACTCGCTTTCTTGTGAGCTGGCCGCAACACCGCAGGATGGCTTCAGGCCCTAATCTGGTTCCGGCACGGCACGCTGAGCCTTTGGTTATTTCCTCTTCCTGGTGGGAAATGAGAGTTAAATTTGCCCGTCCAGACACCTCCAGCTAGTCTCTCATTGGTTCTCGCTATTCCTGTTCATCTTCCGCAGAAATTGCAAACTGGGCCAAACAGGAGGTTAAAGGGACTGACTCTCCAAGTCGGGAGAGTGTTAGTAAAGCGTCTGGAATGTTGCACCCGAGTACCAGGGTACGAAAACTGAGACATATTTGAACACGTCTCCCGATCACATGGTTGATCATACTCTAGGTTCCACATGCATGTTTTAGCTGAAGGAAGAATACCTTAAACCTGGGTAGTTGAAACCCGTGGAATGGGTACCATGCAATATGACTTCAAAGGCTCTTCATTTGCTCACCGAACCTCTCCAATCCTATCACTGCTGCGTTTATGTCCCTGTACACATGCTTGATTCTCTTTCGGAGACATAGCAATCCATAGGTTTTAAGATACTTAAGAGTCAGGTACATTCTTAGGCGTTTAATATGCGGTGTTGAGTCCATTTCGTTGAGCAAGGAGTAGCTCTTGTCTATTCCATATTTGGCTTAAGGAACTTTATCTGTGCTCATTTCAATCTCTGGTTTTATGCAGCACCCCAACTCACCTTTACCCTTAAACAAGCATAAGTTGGTTTTCTAAATTTGAGACCCTGTTCTGTTCTGTAATTCAGTTCCTGTGTAGCCAAGTTGACATTCCGTGTATTACTGATATCGTATGATGTTTCTTTTTCTGTGTGACTTATTTCAGTTAGAATCATCGTACCTGAATCCACTCATTGTGCTGCTACGGGCCTGATGGCATAGATTTCACTGCTGAGTGATACTGCATTGTACGTAAGTACCACAAGTTCTTTATCCATTTTTCACTTTCTGTGATATTGAACTTGTACGGTAAACGAGGTTCTTGTAAACAGAGGCGTCCCAAACATTGGGGTGGCTGTATCTTTTTGATTTTAATTTCCCTAAGCTATAGGACCATAAGTGGAAGTGCCCTAGGCTCTGTTGCTTTGTTTTTTAGATGTTTCAGGAAACACCATACACTTCTCCCTAGTGTCTGTTGGCAGTTTACATCCCGCCCATCAGCATAACAAGGCTCCCAGTTCTCCATGGCCTGTCCTGCCTTTCTGGATTTTACACTTTTTTCAGATGGCCCTTTTGACCGGGGGGAAGTGAGACTTCATTGTAGTGCAGATTTCCCTTGCAAGCTTGCTTGGTTGGCCAAAAAGGGCGTATGCGTTTTTTCCTGAATATATTCAGGAAAAAACGCATACGCCCTTTTTGGCCAAGTGCATCATTGTGGACGTTCTGCCTCTTTTCCTATGCTTTCAATGCAATTCCAGTCTACCTCCTGAAATCGGTTTCCTGCAATTCTGCCCCGCTTTCAAGTCCTCTTGGCAGCCTTACTTCAGTATATTTTTGGACGATAGTTGTCATTTATAACTCTGCAGGTTTGTGAATTACAGTGCCCCTGAGCTCCTTTCTTCAACTCGTTTTCTTGTGAGCTGGCCGCAACACCGCAGGATGGCTTCAGGCCCTAATCTGGTTCCGGCACGGCACGCTGAGCCTTTGGTTATTTCCTCTTCCTGGTGGGAAATGAGAGTTAAATTTGCCCGTCCAGACACCTCCAGCTAGTCTCTCATTGGTTCTCGCTATTCCTGTTCATCTTCCGCAGAAATTGCAAACTGGGCCAAACAGGAGGTTAAAGGGACTGACTCTCCAAGTCGGGAGAGTGTTAGTAAAGCGTCTGGAATGTTGCACCCGAGTACCAGGGTACGAAAACTGAGACATATTTGAACACGTCTCCCGATCACATGGTTGATCATACTCTAGGTTCCACATGCATGTTTTAGCTGAAGGAAGAATACCTTAAACCTGGGTAGTTGAAACCCGTGGAATGGGTACCATGCAATATGACTTCAAAGGGTCTTCATTTGCTCACCGAACCTCTCCAATCCTATCACTGCTGCGTTTATGTCCCTGTACACATGCTTGATTCTCTTTCGGAGACATAGCAATCCATATGTTTTAAGATACTTAAGAGTCAGGTACATTCTTAGGCGTTTAATATGCGGTGTTGAGTCCATTTCGTTGAGCAAGGAGTAGCTCTTGTCTATTCCATATTTGGCTTAAGGAACTTTATCTGTGCTCATTTCAATCTCTGGTTTTATGCAGCACCCCAACTCACCTTTACCCTTAAACAAGCATAAGTTGGTTTTCTAAATTTGAGACCCTGTTCTGTTCTGTAATTCAGTTCCTGTGTAGCCAAGTTTACATTCCGTGTATTACTGATATCTTATGATGTTTCTTTTTCTGTGTGACTTATTTCAGTTAGAATCATCGTACCTGAATCCACTCATTGTGCTGCTACGGGCCTGATGACATAGATTTCACTGCTGAGTGATACTGCATTGTACGTAAGTACCACAAGTTCTTTATCCATTTTTCACTTTCTGTGATATTGAACTTGTACGGTAAACGAGGTTCTTGTAAACAGAGGCGTCCCAAACTTTGGGGTGGCTGTGTCTTTTTGATTTTAATTTCCCTAAGCTATAGGACCATAAGTGGAAGTGCCCTAGGCTCTGTTGCTTTGTTTTTTAGATGTTTCAGGAAACACCATACACTTCTCCCGAGTGTCTGTTGGCAATTTACATCCCGCCCATCAGCATAACAAGGCTCCCAGTTCTCCATGGCCTGTCCTGCCTTTCTGGATTTTACACTTTTTTCAGATGGCCCTTTTGACCGGGGGGAAGTGAGACTTCATTGTAGTGCAGATTTCCTTTGCAAGCTTGCTTGGTTGGCCAAAAAGGGCGTATGCGTTTTTTCCTGAATATATTCAGGAAAAAACGCATACGCCCTTTTTGGCCAAGTGCATCATTGTGGACGTTCTGCCTCTTTTCCTATGCTTTCAATGCAATTCCAGTCTACCTCCTGAAATCGGTTTCCTGCAATTCTGCCCCGCTTTCAAGTCCTCTTGGCAGCCTTACTTCAGTATATTTTTGGACGATAGTTGTCATTTATAACTCTGCAGGTTTGTGAATTACAGTGCCCCTGAGCTCCTTTCTTCAACTCGTTTTCTTGTGAGCTGGCCGCAACACCGCAGGATGGCTTCAGGCCCTAATCTGGTTCCGGCACGGCACGCTGAGCCTTTGGTTATTTCCTCTTCCTGGTGGGAAATGAGAGTTAAATTTGCCCGTCCAGACACCTCCAGCTAGTCTCTCATTGGTTCTCACTATTCCTGTTCATCTTCCGCAGAAATTGCAAACTGGGCCAAACAGGAGGTTAAAGGGACTGACTCTCCAAGTCGGGAGAGTGTTAGTAAAGCGTCTGGAATGTTGCACCCGAGTACCAGGGTACGAAAACTGAGACATATTTGAACACGTCTCCCGATCACATGGTTGATCATACTCTAGGTTCCACATGCATGTTTTAGCTGAAGGAAGAATACCTTAAACCTGGGTAGTTGAAACCCGTGGAATGGGTACCATGCAATATGACTTCAAAGGCTCTTCATTTGCTCACCGAACCTCTCCAATCCTATCACTGCTGCGTTTATGTCCCTGTAAACATGCTTGATTCTCTTTCGGAGACATAGCAATCCATAGGTTTTAAGATACTTAAGAGTCAGGTACATTCTTAGGCGTTTAATATGCGGTGTTGAGTCCATTTCGTTGAGCAAGGAGTAGCTCTTGTCTATTCCATATTTGGCTTAAGGAACTTTATCTGTGCTCATTTCAATCTCTGGTTTTATGCAGCACCCCAACTCACCTTTACCCTTAAACAAGCATAAGTTGGTTTTCTAAATTTGAGACCCTGTTCTGTTCTGTAATTCAGTTCCTGTGTAGCCAAGTTTACATTCCGTGTATTACTGATATCTTATGATGTTTCTTTTTCTGTGTGACTTATTTCAGTTAGAATCATCGTACCTGAATCCACTCATTGTGCTGCTACGGGCCTGATGACATAGATTTCACTGCTGAGTGATACTGCATTGTACGTAAGTACCACAAGTTCTTTATCCATTTTTCACTTTCTGTGATATTGAACTTGTACGGTAAACGAGGTTCTTGTAAACAGAGGCGTCCCAAACATTGGGGTGGCTGTGTCTTTTTGATTTTAATTTCCCTAAGCTATAGGACCATAAGTGGAAGTGCCCTAGGCTCTGTTGCTTTGTTTTTTAGATGTTTCAGGAAACACCATACACTTCTCCCGAGTGTCTGTTGGCAATTTACATCCCGCCCATCAGCATAACAAGGCTCCCAGTTCTCCATGGCCTGTCCTGCCTTTCTGGATTTTACACTTTTTTCAGATGGCCCTTTTGACCGGGGGGAAGTGAGACTTCATTGTAGTGCAGATTTCCTTTGCAAGCTTGCTTGGTTGGCCAAAAAGGGCGTATGCGTTTTTTCCTGAATATATTCAGGAAAAAACGCATACGCCCTTTTTGGCCAAGTGCATCATTGTGGACGTTCTGCCTCTTTTCCTATGCTTTCAATGCAATTCCAGTCTACCTCCTGAAATCGGTTTCCTGCAATTCTGCCCCGCTTTCAAGTCCTCTTGGCAGCCTTACTTCAGTATATTTTTGGACGATAGTTGTCATTTATAACTCTGCAGGTTTGTGAATTACAGTGCCCCTGAGCTCCTTTCTTCAACTCGTTTTCTTGTGAGCTGGCCGCAACACCGCAGGATGGCTTCAGGCCCTAATCTGGTTCCGGCACGGCACGCTGAGCCTTTGGTTCTTTCCTCTTCCTGGTGGGAAATGGGAGTTAAATTTGCCCGTCCAGACACCTCCAGCTAGTCTCTCATTGGTTCTCGCTATTCCTGTTCATCTTCCGCAGAAATTGCAAACTGGGCCAAACAGGAGGTTAAAGGGACTGACTCTCCAAGTCGGGAGAGTGTTAGTAAAGCGTCTGGAATGTTGCACCCGAGTACCAGGGTACGAAAACTGAGACATATTTGAACACGTCTCCCGATCACATGGTTGATCATACTCTAGGTTCCACATGCATGTTTTAGCTGAAGGAAGAATACCTTAAACCTGGGTAGTTGAAACCCGTGGAATGGGTACCATGCAATATGACTTCAAAGGCTCTTCATTTGCTCACCGAACCTCTCCAATCCTATCACTGCTGCGTTTATGTCCCTGTACACATGCTTGATTCTCTTTCGGAGACATAGCAATCCATAGGTTTTAAGATACTTAAGAGTCAGGTACATTCTTAGGCGTTTAATATGCGGTGTTGAGTCCATTTCGTTGAGCAAGGAGTAGCTCTTGTCTATTCCATATTTGGCCTAAGGAACTTTATCTGTGCTCATTTCAATCTCTGGTTTTATGCAGCACCCCAACTCACCTTTACCCTTAAACAAGCATAAGTTGGTTTTCTAAATTTGAGACCCTGTTCTGTTCTGTAATTCAGTTCCTGTGTAGCCAAGTTGACATTCCGTGTATTACTGATATCGTATGATGTTTCTTTTTCTGTGTGACTTATTTCAGTTAGAATCATCGTACCTGAATCCACTCATTGTGCTGCTACGGGCCTGATGACATAGATTTCACTGCTGAGTGATACTGCATTGTACGTAAGTACCACAAGTTCTTTATCCATTTTTCACTTTCTGTGATATTGAACTTGTACGGTAAACGAGGTTCTTGTAAACAGAGGCGTCCCAAACATTGGGGTGGCTGTATCTTTTTGATTTTAATTTCCCTAAGCTATAGGACCATAAGTGGAAGTGCCCTAGGCTCTGTTGCTTTGTTTTTTAGATGTTTCAGGAAACACCATACACTTCTCCCGAGTGTCTGTTGGCAATTTACATCCCGCCCATTAGCATAACAAGGCTCCCAGTTCTCCATGGCCTGTCCTGCCTTTCTGGATTTTACACTTTTTTCAGATGGCCCTTTTGACCGGGGGGAAGTGAGACTTCATTGTAGTGCAGATTTCCTTTGCAAGCTTGCTTGGTTGGCCAAAAAGGGCGTATGCGTTTTTTCCTGAATATATTCAGGAAAAAACGCATATGCCCTTTTTGCCCAAGTGCATCATTGTGGATGTTCTGCCTCTTTTCCTATGCTTTCAATGCAATTCCAGTCTACCTCCTGAAATCGGTTTCCTGCAATTCTGCCCCGCTTTCAAGTCCTCTTGGCAGCCTTACTTCAGTATATTTTTGGACGATAGTTGTCATTTATAACTCTGCAGGTTTGTGAATTACAGTGCCCCTGAGCTCCTTTCTTCAACTCGCTTTCTTGTGAGCTGGCCGCAACACCGCAGGATGGCTTCAGGCCCTAATCTGGTTCCGGCACGGCACGCTGAGCCTTTGGTTATTTCCTCTTCCTGGTGGGAAATGAGAGTTAAATTTGCCCGTCCAGACACCTCCAGCTAGTCTCTCATTGGTTCTCGCTATTCCTGTTCATCTTCCGCAGAAATTGCAAACTGGGCCAAACAGGAGGTTAAAGGGACTGACTCTCCAAGTCGGGAGAGTGTTAGTAAAGCGTCTGGAATGTTGCACCCGAGTACCAGGGTACGAAAACTGAGACATATTTGAACACGTCTCCCGATCACATGGTTGATCATACTCTAGGTTCCACATGCATGTTTTAGCTGAAGGAAGAATACCTTAAACCTGGGTAGTTGAAACCCGTGGAATGGGTACCATGCAATATGACTTCAAAGGCTCTTCATTTGCTCACCGAACCTCTCCAATCCTATCACTGCTGCGTTTATGTCCCTGTACACATGCTTGATTCTCTTTCGGAGACATAGCAATCCATAGGTTTTAAGATACTTAAGAGTCAGGTACATTCTTAGGCGTTTAATATGCGGTGTTGAGTCCATTTCGTTGAGCAAGGAGTAGCTCTTGTCTATTCCATATTTGGCTTAAGGAACTTTATCTGTGCTCATTTCAATCTCTGGTTTTATGCAGCACCCCAACTCACCTTTACCCTTAAACAAGCATAAGTTGGTTTTCTAAATTTGAGACCCTGTTCTGTTCTGTAATTCAGTTCCTGTGTAGCCAAGTTGACATTCCGTGTATTACTGATATCGTATGATGTTTCTTTTTCTGTGTGACTTATTTCAGTTAGAATCATCGTACCTGAATCCACTCATTGTGCTGCTACGGGCCTGATGACATAGATTTCACTGCTGAGTGATACTGCATTGTACGTAAGTACCACAAGTTCTTTATCCATTTTTCACTTTCTGTGATATTGAACTTGTACGGTAAACGAGGTTCTTGTAAACAGAGGCGTCCCAAACATTGGGGTGGCTGTATCTTTTTGATTTTAATTTCCCTAAGCTATAGGACCATAAGTGGAAGTGCCCTAGGCTCTGTTGCTTTGTTTTTTAGATGTTTCAGGAAACACCATACACTTCTCCCGAGTGTCTGTTGACAATTTACATCCCGCCCATCAGCATAACAAGGCTCCCAGTTCTCCATGGCCTGTCCTGCCTTTCTGGATTTTACACTTTTTTCAGATGGCCCTTTTGACCGGGGGGAAGTGAGACTTCATTGTAGTGCAGATTTCCTTTGCAAGCTTGCTTGGTTGGCCAAAAAGGGCGTATGCGTTTTTTCCTGAATATATTCAGGAAAAAACGCATACGCCCTTTTTGGCCAAGTGCATCATTGTGGACGTTCTGCCTCTTTTCCTATGCTTTCAATGCAATTCCAGTCTACCTCCTGAAATCGGTTTCCTGCAATTCTGCCCCGCTTTCAAGTCCTCTTGGCAGCCTTACTTCAGTATATTTTTGGACGATCGTTGTCATTTATAACTCTGCTGGTTTGTGAATTACAGTGCCCCTGAGCTCCTTTCTTCAACTCGTTTTCTTGTGAGCTGGCCGCAACACCGCAGGATGGCTTCAGGCCCTAATCTGGTTCCGGCACGGCACGCTGAGCCTTTGGTTATTTCCTCTTCCTGGTGGGAAATGAGAGTTAAATTTGCCCGTCCAGACACCTCCAGCTAGTCTCTCATTGGTTCTCGCTATTCCTGTTCATCTTCCGCAGAAATTGCAAACTGGGCCAAACAGGAGGTTAAAGGGACTGACTCTCCAAGTCGGGAGAGTGTTAGTAAAGCGTCTGGAATGTTGCACCCGAGTACCAGGGTACGAAAACTGAGACATATTTGAACACGTCTCCCGATCACATGGTTGATCATACTCTAGGTTCCACATGCATGTTTTAGCTGAAGGAAGAATACCTTAAACCTGGGTAGTTGAAACCCGTGGAATGGGTACCATGCAATATGACTTCAAAGGCTCTTCATTTGCTCACCGAACCTCTCCAATCCTATCACTGCTGCGTTTATGTCCCTGTACACATGCTTGATTCTCTTTCGGAGACATAGCAATCCATAGGTTTTAAGATACTTAAGAGTCAGGTACATTCTTAGGCGTTTAATATGCGGTGTTGAGTCCATTTCGTTGAGCAAGGAGTAGCTCTTGTCTATTCCATATTTGGCTTAAGGAACTTTATCTGTGCTCATTTCAATCTCTGGTTTTATGCAGCACCCCAACTCACCTTTACCCTTAAACAAGCATAAGTTGGTTTTCTAAATTTGAGACCCTGTTCTGTTCTGTAATTCAGTTCCTGTGTAGCCAAGTTGACATTCCGTGTATTACTGATATCGTATGATGTTTCTTTTTCTGTGTGACTTATTTCAGTTAGAATCATCGTACCTGAATCCACTCATTGTGCTGCTACGGGCCTGATGGCATAGATTTCACTGCTGAGTGATACTGCATTGTACGTAAGTACCACAAGTTCTTTATCCATTTTTCACTTTCTGTGATATTGAACTTGTACGGTAAACGAGGTTCTTGTAAACAGAGGCGTCCCAAACATTGGGGTGGCTGTATCTTTTTGATTTTAATTTCCCTAAGCTATAGGACCATAAGTGGAAGTGCCCTAGGCTCTGTTGCTTTGTTTTTTAGATGTTTCAGGAAACACCATACACTTCTCCCGAGTGTCTGTTGGCAGTTTACATCCCGCCCATCAGCATAACAAGGCTCCCAGTTCTCCATGGCCTGTCCTGCCTTTCTGGATTTTACACTTTTTTCAGATGGCCCTTTTGACCGGGGGGAAGTGAGACTTCATTGTAGTGCAGATTTCCCTTGCAAGCTTGCTTGGTTGGCCAAAAAGGGCGTATGCGTTTTTTCCTGAATATATTCAGGAAAAAACGCATACGCCCTTTTTGGCCAAGTGCATCATTGTGGACGTTCTGCCTCTTTTCCTATGCTTTCAATGCAATTCCAGTCTACCTCCTGAAATCGGTTTCCTGCAATTCTGCCCCGCTTTCAAGTCCTCTTGGCAGCCTTACTTCAGTATATTTTTGGACGATAGTTGTCATTTATAACTCTGCAGGTTTGTGAATTACAGTGCCCCTGAGCTCCTTTCTTCAACTCGTTTTCTTGTGAGCTGGCCGCAACACCGCAGGATGGCTTCAGGCCCTAATCTGGTTCCGGCACGGCACGCTGAGCCTTTGGTTATTTCCTCTTCCTGGTGGGAAATGAGAGTTAACTTTGCCCGTCCAGACACCTCCAGCTAGTCTCTCATTGGTTCTCGCTATTCCTGTTCATCTTCCGCAGAAATTGCAAACTGGGCCAAACAGGAGGTTAAAGGGACTGACTCTCCAAGTCGGGAGAGTGTTAGTAAAGCGTCTGGAATGTTGCACCCGAGTACCAGGGTACGAAAACTGAGACATATTTGAACACGTCTCCCGATCACATGGTTGATCATACTCTAGGTTCCACATGCATGTTTTAGCTGAAGGAAGAATACCTTAAACCTGGGTAGTTGAAACCCGTGGAATGGGTACCATGCAATATGACTTCAAAGGCTCTTCATTTGCTCACCGAACCTCTCCAATCCTATCACTGCTGCGTTTATGTCCCTGTACACATGCTTGATTCTCTTTCGGAGACATAGCAATCCATAGGTTTTAAGATACTTAAGAGTCAGGTACATTCTTAGGCGTTTAATATGCGGTGTTGAGTCCATTTCGTTGAGCAAGGAGTAGCTCTTGTCTATTCCATATTTGGCTTAAGGAACTTTATCTGTGCTCATTTCAATCTCTGGTTTTATGCAGCACCCCAACTCACCTTTACCCTTAAACAAGCATAAGTTGGTTTTCTAAATTTGAGACCCTGTTCTGTTCTGTAATTCAGTTCCTGTGTAGCCAAGTTTACATTCCGTGTATTACTGATATCTTATGATGTTTCTTTTTCTGTGTGACTTATTTCAGTTAGAATCATCGTACCTGAATCCACTCATTGTGCTGCTACGGGCCTGATGACATAGATTTCACTGCTGAGTGATACTGCATTGTACGTAAGTACCACAAGTTCTTTATCCATTTTTCACTTTCTGTGATATTGAACTTGTACGGTAAACGAGGTTCTTGTAAACAGAGGCGTCCCAAACTTTGGGGTGGCTGTGTCTTTTTGATTTTAATTTCCCTAAGCTATAGGACCATAAGTGGAAGTGCCCTAGGCTCTGTTGCTTTGTTTTTTAGATGTTTCAGGAAACACCATACACTTCTCCCGAGTGTCTGTTGGCAATTTACATCCCGCCCATCAGCATAACAAGGCTCCCAGTTCTCCATGGCCTGTCCTGCCTTTCTGGATTTTACACTTTTTTCAGATGGCCCTTTTGACCGGGGGGAAGTGAGACTTCATTGTAGTGCAGATTTCCTTTGCAAGCTTGCTTGGTTGGCCAAAAAGGGCGTATGCGTTTTTTCCTGAATATATTCAGGAAAAAACGCATACGCCCTTTTTGGCCAAGTGCATCATTGTGGACGTTCTGCCTCTTTTCCTATGCTTTCAATGCAATTCCAGTCTACCTCCTGAAATCGGTTTCCTGCAATTCTGCCCCGCTTTCAAGTCCTCTTGGCAGCCTTACTTCAGTATATTTTTGGACGATAGTTGTCATTTATAACTCTGCAGGTTTGTGAATTACAGTGCCCCTGAGCTCCTTTCTTCAACTCGTTTTCTTGTGAGCTGGCCGCAACACCGCAGGATGGCTTCAGGCCCTAATCTGGTTCCGACACGGCACGCTGAGCCTTTGGTTATTTCCTCTTCCTGGTGGGAAATGAGAGTTAAATTTGCCCGTCCAGACACCTCCAGCTAGTCTCTCATTGGTTCTCGCTATTCCTGTTCATCTTCCGCAGAAATTGCAAACTGGGCCAAACAGGAGGTTAAAGGGACTGACTCTCCAAGTCGGGAGAGTGTTAGTAAAGCGTCTGGAATGTTGCACCCGAGTACCAGGGTACGAAAACTGAGACATATTTGAACACGTCTCCCGATCACATGGTTGATCATACTCTAGGTTCCACATGCATGTTTTAGCTGAAGGAAGAATACCTTAAACCTGGGTAGTTGAAACCCGTGGAATGGGTACCATGCAATATGACTTCAAAGGCTCTTCATTTGCTCACCGAACCTCTCCAATCCTATCACTGCTGCGTTTATGTCCCTGTACACATGCTTGATTCTCTTTCGGAGACATAGCAATCCATAGGTTTTAAGATACTTAAGAGTCAGGTACATTCTTAGGCGTTTAATATGCGGTGTTGAGTCCATTTCGTTGAGCAAGGAGTAGCTCTTGTCTATTCCATATTTGGCTTAAGGAACTTTATCTGTGCTCATTTCAATCTCTGGTTTTATGCAGCACCCCAACTCACCTTTACCCTTAAACAAGCATAAGTTGGTTTTCTAAATTTGAGACCCTGTTCTGTTCTGTAATTCAGTTCCTGTGTAGCCAAGTTTACATTCCGTGTATTACTGATATCTTATGATGTTTCTTTTTCTGTGTGACTTATTTCAGTTAGAATCATCGTACCTGAATCCACTCATTGTGCTGCTACGGGCCTGATGACATAGATTTCACTGCTGAGTGATACTGCATTGTACGTAAGTACCACAAGTTCTTTATCCATTTTTCACTTTCTGTGATATTGAACTTGTACGGTAAACGAGGTTCTTGTAAACAGAGGCGTCCCAAACTTTGGGGTGGCTGTGTCTTTTTGATTTTAATTTCCCTAAGCTATAGGACCATAAGTGGAAGTGCCCTAGGCTCTGTTGCTTTGTTTTTTAGATGTTTCAGGAAACACCATACACTTCTCCCGAGTGTCTGTTGGCAGTTTACATCCCGCCCATCAGCATAACAAGGCTCCCAGTTCTCCATGGCCTGTCCTGCCTTTCTGGATTTTACACTTTTTTCAGATGGCCCTTTTGACCGGGGGGAAGTGAGACTTCATTGTAGTGCAGATTTCCTTTGCAAGCTTGCTTGGTTGGCCAAAAAGGGCGTATGCGTTTTTTCCTGAATATATTCAGGAAAAAACGCATACGCCCTTTTTGGCCAAGTGCATCATTGTGGACGTTCTGCCTCTTTTCCTATGCTTTCAATGCAATTCCAGTCTACCTCCTGAAATCGGTTTCCTGCAATTCTGCCCCGCTTTCAAGTCCTCTTGGCAGCCTTACTTCAGTATATTTTTGGACGATAGTTGTCATTTATAACTCTGCAGGTTTGTGAATTACAGTGCCCCTGAGCTCCTTTCTTCAACTCGTTTTCTTGTGAGCTGGCCGCAACACCGCAGGATGGCTTCAGGCCCTAATCTGGTTCCGGCACGGCACGCTGAGCCTTTGGTTATTTCCTCTTCCTGGTGGGAAATGGGAGTTAAATTTGCCCGTCCAGACACCTCCAGCTAGTCTCTCATTGGTTCTCGCTATTCCTGTTCATCTTCCGCAGAAATTGCAAACTGGGCCAAACAGGAGGTTAAAGGGACTGACTCTCCAAGTCGGGAGAGTGTTAGTAAAGCGTCTGGAATGTTGCACCCGAGTACCAGGGTACGAAAACTGAGACATATTTGAACACATCTCCCGATCACATGGTTGATCATACTCTAGGTTCCACATGCATGTTTTAGCTGAAGGAAGAATACCTTAAACCTGGGTAGTTGAAACCCGTGGAATGGGTACCATGCAATATGACTTCAAAGGCTCTTCATTTGCTCACCGAACCTCTCCAATCCTATCACTGCTGCGTTTATGTCCCTGTACACATGCTTGATTCTCTTTCGGAGACATAGCAATCCATAGGTTTTAAGATACTTAAGAGTCAGGTACATTCTTAGGCGTTTAATATGCGGTGTTGAGTCCATTTCGTTGAGCAAGGAGTAGCTCTTGTCTATTCCATATTTGGCTTAAGGAACTTTATCTGTGCTCATTTCAATCTCTGGTTTTATGCAGCACCCCAACTCACCTTTACCCTTAAACAAGCATAAGTTGGTTTTCTAAATTTGAGACCCTGTTCTGTTCTGTAATTCAGTTCCTGTGTAGCCAAGTTGACATTCCGTGTATTACTGATATCGTATGATGTTTCTTTTTCTGTGTGACTTATTTCAGTTAGAATCATCGTACCTGAATCCACTCATTGTGCTGCTACGGGCCTGATGGCATAGATTTCACTGCTGAGTGATACTGCATTGTACGTAAGTACCACAAGTTCTTTATCCATTTTTCACTTTCTGTGATATTGAACTTGTACGGTAAACGAGGTTCTTGTAAACAGAGGCGTCCCAAACATTGGGGTGGCTGTATCATTTTGATTTTAATTTCCCTAAGCTATAGGACCATAAGTGGAAGTGCCCTAGGCTCTGTTGCTTTGTTTTTTAGATGTTTCAGGAAACACCATACACTTCTCCTGAGTGTCAGTTGGCAATTTACATCCCGCCCATCAGCATAACAAGGCTCCCAGTTCTCCATGGCCTGTCCTGCCTTTCTGGATTTTACACTTTTTTCAGATGGCCCTTTTGACCGGGGGGAAGTGAGACTTCATTGTAGTGCAGATTTCCTTTGCAAGCTTGCTTGGTTGGCCAAAAAGGGCGTATGCGTTTTTTCCTGAATATATTCAGGAAAAAACGCATACGCCCTTTTTGGCCAAGTGCATCATTGTGGACGTTCTGCCTCTTTTCCTATGCTTTCAATGCAATTCCAGTCTACCTCCTGAAATCGGTTTCCTGCAATTCTGCCCCGCTTTCAAGTCCTCTTGGCAGCCTTACTTCAGTATATTTTTGGACGATAGTTGTCATTTATAACTCTGCAGGTTTGTGAATTACAGTGCCCCTGAGCTCCTTTCTTCAACTCGCTTTCTTGTGAGCTGGCCGCAACACCGCAGGATGGCTTCAGGCCCTAATCTGGTTCCGGCACGGCACGCTGAGCCTTTGGTTCTTTCCTCTTCCTGGTGGGAAATGGGAGTTAAATTTGCCCGTCCAGACACCTCCAGCTAGTCTCTCATTGGTTCTCGCTATTCCTGTTCATCTTCCGCAGAAATTGCAAACTGGGCCAAACAGGAGGTTAAAGGGACTGACTCTCCAAGTCGGGAGAGTGTTAGTAAAGCGTCTGGAATGTTGCACCCGAGTACCAGGGTACGAAAACTGAGACATATTTGAACACGTCTCCCGATCACATGGTTGATCATACTCTAGGTTCCACATGCATGTTTTAGCTGAAGGAAGAATACCTTAAACCTGGGTAGTTGAAACCCGTGGAATGGGTACCATGCAATATGACTTCAAAGGCTCTTCATTTGCTCACCGAACCTCTCCAATCCTATCACTGCTGCGTTTATGTCCCTGTACACATGCTTGATTCTCTTTCGGAGACATAGCAATCCATAGGTTTTAAGATACTTAAGAGTCAGGTACATTCTTAGGCGTTTAATATGGGGTGTTGAGTCCATTTCGTTGAGCAAGGAGTAGCTCTTGTCTATTCCATATTTGGCTTAAGGAACTTTATCTGTGCTCATTTCAATCTCTGGTTTTATGCAGCACCCCAACTCACCTTTACCCTTAAACAAGCATAAGTTGGTTTTCTAAATTTGAGACCCTGTTCTGTTCTGTAATTCAGTTCCTGTGTAGCCAAGTTGACATTCCGTGTATTACTGATATCGTATGATGTTTCTTTTTCTGTGTGACTTATTTCAGTTAGAATCATCGTACCTGAATCCACTCATTGTGCTGCTACGGGCCTGATGGCATAGATTTCACTGCTGAGTGATACTGCATTGTACGTAAGTACCACAAGTTCTTTATCCATTTTTCACTTTCTGTGATATTGAACTTGTACGGTAAACGAGGTTCTTGTAAACAGAGGCGTCCCAAACATTGGGGTGGCTGTATCTTTTTGATTTTAATTTCCCTAAGCTATAGGACCATAAGTGGAAGTGCCCTAGGCTCTGTTGCTTTGTTTTTTAGATGTTTCAGGAAACACCATACACTTCTCCCTAGTGTCTGTTGGCAGTTTACATCCCGCCCATCAGCATAACAAGGCTCCCAGTTCTCCATGGCCTGTCCTGCCTTTCTGGATTTTACACTTTTTTCAGATGGCCCTTTTGACCGGGGGGAAGTGAGACTTCATTGTAGTGCAGATTTCCCTTGCAAGCTTGCTTGGTTGGCCAAAAAGGGCGTATGCGTTTTTTCCTGAATATATTCAGGAAAAAACGCATACGCCCTTTTTGGCCAAGTGCATCATTGTGGACGTTCTGCCTCTTTTCCTATGCTTTCAATGCAATTCCAGTCTACCTCCTGAAATCGGTTTCCTGCAATTCTGCCCCGCTTTCAAGTCCTCTTGGCAGCCTTACTTCAGTATATTTTTGGACGATAGTTGTCATTTATAACTCTGCAGGTTTGTGAATTACAGTGCCCCTGAGCTCCTTTCTTCAACTCGTTTTCTTGTGAGCTGGCCGCAACACCGCAGGATGGCTTCAGGCCCTAATCTGGTTCCGGCACGGCACGCTGAGCCTTTGGTTATTTCCTCTTCCTGGTGGGAAATGAGAGTTAAATTTGCCCGTCCAGACACCTCCAGCTAGTCTCTCATTGGTTCTCGCTATTCCTGTTCATCTTCCGCAGAAATTGCAAACTGGGCCAAACAGGAGGTTAAAGGGACTGACTCTCCAAGTCGGGAGAGTGTTAGTAAAGCGTCTGGAATGTTGCACCCGAGTACCAGGGTACGAAAACTGAGACATATTTGAACACGTCTCCCGATCACATGGTTGATCATACTCTAGGTTCCACATGCATGTTTTAGCTGAAGGAAGAATACCTTAAACCTGGGTAGTTGAAACCCGTGGAATGGGTACCATGCAATATGACTTCAAAGGGTCTTCATTTGCTCACCGAACCTCTCCAATCCTATCACTGCTGCGTTTATGTCCCTGTACACATGCTTGATTCTCTTTCGGAGACATAGCAATCCATAGGTTTTAAGATACTTAAGAGTCAGGTACATTCTTAGGCGTTTAATATGCGGTGTTGAGTCCATTTCGTTGAGCAAGGAGTAGCTCCTGTCTATTCCATATTTGGCTTAAGGAACTTTATCTGTGCTCATTTCAATCTCTGGTTTTATGCAGCACCCCAACTCACCTTTACCCTTAAACAAGCATAAGTTGGTTTTCTAAATTTGAGACCCTGTTCTGTTCTGTAATTCAGTTCCTGTGTAGCCAAGTTTACATTCCGTGTATTACTGATATCTTATGATGTTTCTTCTTCTGTGTGACTTATTTCAGTTAGAATCATCGTACCTGAATCCACTCATTGTGCTGCTACGGGCCTGATGACATAGATTTCACTGCTGAGTGATACTGCATTGTACGTAAGTACCACAAGTTCTTTATCCATTTTTCACTTTCTGTGATATTGAACTTGTACGGTAAACGAGGTTCTTGTAAACAGAGGCGTCCCAAACTTTGGGGTGGCTGTGTCTTTTTGATTTTAATTTCCCTAAGCTATAGGACCATAAGTGGAAGTGCCCTAGGCTCTGTTGCTTTGTTTTTTAGATGTTTCAGGAAACACCATACACTTCTCCCGAGTGTCTGTTGGCAATTTACATCCCGCCCATCAGCATAACAAGGCTCCCAGTTCTCCATGGCCTGTCCTGCCTTTCTGGATTTTACACTTTTTTCAGATGGCCCTTTTGACCGGGGGGAAGTGAGACTTCATTGTAGTGCAGATTTCCTTTGCAAGCTTGCTTGGTTGGCCAAAAAGGGCGTATGCGTTTTTTCCTGAATATATTCAGGAAAAAACGCATACGCCCTTTTTGGCCAAGTGCATCATTGTGGACGTTCTGCCTCTTTTCCTATGCTTTCAATGCAATTCCAGTCTACCTCCTGAAATCGGTTTCCTGCAATTCTGCCCCGCTTTCAAGTCCTCTTGGCAGCCTTACTTCAGTATATTTTTGGACGATAGTTGTCATTTATAACTCTGCAGGTTTGTGAATTACAGTGCCCCTGAGCTCCTTTCTTCAACTCGTTTTCTTGTGAGCTGGCCGCAACACCGCAGGATGGCTTCAGGCCCTAATCTGGTTCCGGCACGGCACGCTGAGCCTTTGGTTATTTCCTCTTCCTGGTGGGAAATGAGAGTTAAATTTGCCCGTCCAGACACCTCCAGCTAGTCTCTCATTGGTTCTCGCTATTCCTGTTCATCTTCCGCAGAAATTGCAAACTGGGCCAAACAGGAGGTTAAAGGGACTGACTCTCCAAGTCGGGAGAGTGTTAGTAAAGCGTCTGGAATGTTGCACCCGAGTACCAGGGTACGAAAACTGAGACATATTTGAACACGTCTCCCGATCACATGGTTGATCATACTCTAGGTTCCACATGCATGTTTTAGCTGAAGGAAGAATACCTTAAACCTGGGTAGTTGAAACCCGTGGAATGGGTACCATGCAATATGACTTCAAAGGGTCTTCATTTGCTCACCGAACCTCTCCAATCCTATCACTGCTGCGTTTATGTCCCTGTACACATGCTTGATTCTCTTTCGGAGACATAGCAATCCATAGGTTTTAAGATACTTAAGAGTCAGGTACATTCTTAGGCGTTTAATATGCGGTGTTGAGTCCATTTCGTTGAGCAAGGAGTAGCTCTTGTCTATTCCATATTTGGCTTAAGGAACTTTATCTGTGCTCATTTCAATCTCTGGTTTTATGCAGCACCCCAACTCACCTTTACCCTTAAACAAGCATAAGTTGGTTTTCTAAATTTGAGACCCTGTTCTGTTCTGTAATTCAGTTCCTGTGTAGCCAAGTTTACATTCCGTGTATTACTGATATCTTATGATGTTTCTTTTTCTGTGTGACTTATTTCAGTTAGAATCATCGTACCTGAATCCACTCATTGTGCTGCTACGGGCCTGATGACATAGATTTCACTGCTGAGTGATACTGCATTGTACGTAAGTACCACAAGTTCTTTATCCATTTTTCACTTTCTGTGATATTGAACTTGTACGGTAAACGAGGTTCTTGTAAACAGAGGCGTCCCAAACATTGGGGTGGCTGTGTCTTTTTGATTTTAATTTCCCTAAGCTATAGGACCATAAGTGGAAGTGCCCTAGGCTCTGTTGCTTTGTTTTTTAGATGTTTCAGGAAACACCATACACTTCTCCCGAGTGTCTGTTGGCAATTTACATCCCGCCCATCAGCATAACAAGGCTCCCAGTTCTCCATGGCCTGTCCTGCCTTTCTGGATTTTACACTTTTTTCAGATGGCCCTTTTGACCGGGGGGAAGTGAGACTTCATTGTAGTGCAGATTTCCTTTGCAAGCTTGCTTGGTTGGCCAAAAAGGGCGTATGCGTTTTTTCCTGAATATATTCAGGAAAAAACGCATACGCCCTTTTTGGCCAAGTGCATCATTGTGGACGTTCTGCCTCTTTTCCTATGCTTTCAATGCAATTCCAGTCTACCTCCTGAAATCGGTTTCCTGCAATTCTGCCCCGCTTTCAAGTCCTCTTGGCAGCCTTACTTCAGTATATTTTTGGACGATAGTTGTCATTTATAACTCTGCAGGTTTGTGAATTACAGTGCCCCTGAGCTCCTTTCTTCAACTCGTTTTCTTGTGAGCTGGCCGCAACACCGCAGGATGGCTTCAGGCCCTAATCTGGTTCCGGCACGGCACGCTGAGCCTTTGGTTCTTTCCTCTTCCTGGTGGGAAATGGGAGTTAAATTTGCCCGTCCAGACACCTCCAGCTAGTCTCTCATTGGTTCTCGCTATTCCTGTTCATCTTCCGCAGAAATTGCAAACTGGGCCAAACAGGAGGTTAAAGGGACTGACTCTCCAAGTCGGGAGAGTGTTAGTAAAGCGTCTGGAATGTTGCACCCGAGTACCAGGGTACGAAAACTGAGACATATTTGAACACGTCTCCCGATCACATGGTTGATCATACTCTAGGTTCCACATGCATGTTTTAGCTGAAGGAAGAATACCTTAAACCTGGGTAGTTGAAACCCGTGGAATGGGTACCATGCAATATGACTTCAAAGGCTCTTCATTTGCTCACCGAACCTCTCCAATCCTATCACTGCTGCGTTTATGTCCCTGTACACATGCTTGATTCTCTTTCGGAGACATAGCAATCCATAGGTTTTAAGATACTTAAGAGTCAGGTACATTCTTAGGCGTTTAATATGCGGTGTTGAGTCCATTTCGTTGAGCAAGGAGTAGCTCTTGTCTATTCCATATTTGGCCTAAGGAACTTTATCTGTGCTCATTTCAATCTCTGGTTTTATGCAGCACCCCAACTCACCTTTACCCTTAAACAAGCATAAGTTGGTTTTCTAAATTTGAGACCCTGTTCTGTTCTGTAATTCAGTTCCTGTGTAGCCAAGTTGACATTCCGTGTATTACTGATATCGTATGATGTTTCTTTTTCTGTGTGACTTATTTCAGTTAGAATCATCGTACCTGAATCCACTCATTGTGCTGCTACGGGCCTGATGACATAGATTTCACTGCTGAGTGATACTGCATTGTACGTAAGTACCACAAGTTCTTTATCCATTTTTCACTTTCTGTGATATTGAACTTGTACGGTAAACGAGGTTCTTGTAAACAGAGGCGTCCCAAACATTGGGGTGGCTGTATCTTTTTGATTTTAATTTCCCTAAGCTATAGGACCATAAGTGGAAGTGCCCTAGGCTCTGTTGCTTTGTTTTTTAGATGTTTCAGGAAACACCATACACTTCTCCCGAGTGTCTGTTGGCAATTTACATCCCGCCCATTAGCATAACAAGGCTCCCAGTTCTCCATGGCCTGTCCTGCCTTTCTGGATTTTACACTTTTTTCAGATGGCCCTTTTGACCGGGGGGAAGTGAGACTTCATTGTAGTGCAGATTTCCTTTGCAAGCTTGCTTGGTTGGCCAAAAAGGGCGTATGCGTTTTTTCCTGAATATATTCAGGAAAAAACGCATACGCCCTTTTTGGCCAAGTGCATCATTGTGGACGTTCTGCCTCTTTTCCTATGCTTTCAATGCAATTCCAGTCTACCTCCTGAAATCGGTTTCCTGCAATTCTGCCCCGCTTTCAAGTCCTCTTGGCAGCCTTACTTCAGTATATTTTTGGACGATAGTTGTCATTTATAACTCTGCAGGTTTGTGAATTACAGTGCCCCTGAGCTCCTTTCTTCAACTCACTTTCTTGTGAGCTGGCCGCAACACCGCAGGATGGCCCCAGGCCCTAATCTGGTTCCGGCACGGCACGCTGAGCCTTTGGTTATTTCCTCTTCCTGGTGGGAAATGAGAGTTAAATTTGCCCGTCCAGACACCTCCAGCTAGTCTCTCATTGGTTCTCGCTATTCCTGTTCATCTTCCGCAGAAATTGCAAACTGGGCCAAACAGGAGGTTAAAGGGACTGACTCTCCAAGTCGGGAGAGTGTTAGTAAAGCGTCTGGAATGTTGCACCCGAGTACCAGGATACGAAAACTGAGACATATTTGAACACGTCTCCCGATCACATGGTTGATCATACTCTAGGTTCCACATGCATGTTTTAGCTGAAGGAAGAATACCTTAAACCTGGGTAGTTGAAACCCGTGGAATGGGTACCATGCAATATGACTTCAAAGGCTCTTCATTTGCTCACCGAACCTCTCCAATCCTATCACTGCTGTGTTTATGTCCCTGTACACATGCTTGATTCTCTTTCGGAGACATAGCAATCCATAGGTTTTAAGATACTTAAGAGTCAGGTACATTCTTAGGCGTTTAATATGCGGTGTTGAGTCCATTTCGTTGAGCAAGGAGTAGCTCTTGTCTATTCCATATTTGGCTTAAGGAACTTTATCTGTGCTCATTTCAATCTCTGGTTTTATGCAGCACCCCAACTCACCTTTACCCTTAAACAAGCATAAGTTGGTTTTCTAAATTTGAGACCCTGTTCTGTTCTGTAATTCAGTTCCTGTGTAGCCAAGTTGACATTCCGTGTATTACTGATATCGTATGATGTTTCTTTTTCTGTGTGACTTATCTCAGTTAGAATCATCGTACCTGAATCCACTCATTGTGCTGCTACGGGCCTGATGACATAGATTTCACTGCTGAGTGATACTGCATTGTACGTAAGTACCACAAGTTCTTTATCCATTTTTCACTTTCTGTGATATTGAACTTGTACGGTAAACGAGGTTCTTGTAAACAGAGGCGTCCCAAACATTGGGGTGGCTGTATCTTTTTGATTTTAATTTCCCTAAGCTATAGGACCATAAGTTGGAGTGCCCTAGGCTCTGTTGCTTTGTTTTTTAGATGTTTCAGGAAACACCATACACTTCTCCCAAGTGTCTGTTGGCAATTTACATCCCGCCCATCAGCATAACAAGGCTCCCAGTTCTCCATGGCCTGTCCTGCCTTTCTGGATTTTACACTTTTTTCAGATGGCCCTTTTGACCGGGGGGAAGTGAGACTTCATTGTAGTGCAGATTTCCTTTGCAAGCTTGCTTGGTTGGCCAAAAAGGGCGTATGCGTTTTTTCCTGAATATATTCAGGAAAAAACGCATACGCCCTTTTTGGTCAAGTGCATCATTGTGGACGTTCTGCCTCTTTTCCTATGCTTTCAATGCAATTCCAGTCTACCTCCTGAAATCGGTTTCCTGCAATTCTGCCCCGCTTTCAAGTCCTCTTGGCAGCCTTACTTCAGTATATTTTTGGACGATAGTTGTCATTTATAACTCTGCAGGTTTGTGAATTACAGTGCCCCTGAGCTCCTTTCTTCAACTCGTTTTCTTGTGAGCTGGCCGCAACACCGCAGGATGGCTTCAGGCCCTAATCTGGTTCCGGCACGGCACGCTGAGCCTTTGGTTCTTTCCTCTTCCTGGTGGGAAATGGGAGTTAAATTTGCCCGTCCAGACACCTCCAGCTAGTCTCTCATTGGTTCTCGCTATTCCTGTTCATCTTCCGCAGAAATTGCAAACTGGGCCAAACAGGAGGTTAAAGGGACTGACTCTCCAAGTCGGGAGAGTGTTAGTAAAGCGTCTGGAATGTTGCACCCGAGTACCAGGGTACGAAAACTGAGACATATTTGAACACGTCTCCCGATCACATGGTTGATCATACTCTAGGTTCCACATGCATGTTTTAGCTGAAGGAAGAATACCTTAAACCTGGGTAGTTGAAACCCGTGGGATGGGTACCATGCAATATGACTTCAAAGGGTCTTCATTTGCTCACCGAACCTCTCCAATCCTATCACTGCTGCGTTTATGTCCCTGTACACATGCTTGATTCTCTTTCGGAGACATAGCAATCCATAGGTTTTAAGATACTTAAGAGTCAGGTACATTCTTAGGCGTTTAATATGCGGTGTTGAGTCCATTTCGTTGAGCAAGGAGTAGCTCTTGTCTATTCCATATTTGGCTTAAGGAACTTTATCTGTGCTCATTTCAATCTCTGGTTTTATGCAGCACCCCAACTCACCTTTACCCTTAAACAAGCATAAGTTGGTTTTCTAAATTTGAGACCCTGTTCTGTTCTGTAATTCAGTTCCTGTGTAGCCAAGTTGACATTCCGTGTATTACTGATATCGTATGATGTTTCTTTTTCTGTGTGACTTATTTCAGTTAGAATCATCGTACCTGAATCCACTCATTGTGCTGCTACGGGCCTGATGACATAGATTTCACTGCTGAGTGATACTGCATTGTACGTAAGTACCACAAGTTCTTTATCCATTTTTCACTTTCTGTGATATTGAACTTGTACGGTAAACGAGGTTCTTGTAAACAGAGGCGTCCCAAACATTGGGGTGGCTGTATCTTTTTTATTTTAATTTCCCTAAGCTATAGGACCATAAGTGGAAGTGCCCTAGGCTCTGTTGCTTTGTTTTTTAGATGTTTCAGGAAACACCATACACTTCTCCCGAGTGTCTGTTGGCAATTTACATCCCGCCCATCAGCATAACAAGGCTCCCAGTTCTCCATGGCCTGTCCTGCCTTTCTGGATTTTACACTTTTTTCAGATGGCCCTTTTGACCGGGGGGAAGTGAGACTTCATTGTAGTGCAGATTTCCTTTGCAAGCTTGCTTGGTTGGCCAAAAAGGGCGTATGCGTTTTTTCCTGAATATATTCAGGAAAAAACGCATACGCCCTTTTTGGCCAAGTGCATCATTGTGGACGTTCTGCCTCTTTTCCTATGCTTTCAATGCAATTCCAGTCTACCTCCTGAAATCGGTTTCCTGCAATTCTGCCCCGCTTTCAAGTCCTCTTGGCAGCCTTACTTCAGTATATTTTTGGACGATCGTTGTCATTTATAACTCTGCAGGTTTGTGAATTACAGTGCCCCTGAGCTCCTTTCTTCAACTCGTTTTCTTGTGAGCTGGCCGCAACACCGCAGGATGGCTTCAGGCCCTAATCTGGTTCCGGCACGGCACGCTGAGCCTTTGGTTATTTCCTCTTCCTGGTGGGAAATGGGAGTTAAATTTGCCCGTCCAGACACCTCCAGCTAGTCTCTCATTGGTTCTCGCTATTCCTGTTCATCTTCCGCAGAAATTGCAAACTGGGCCAAACAGGAGGTTAAAGGGACTGACTCTCCAAGTCGGGAGAGTGTTAGTAAAGCGTCTGGAATGTTGCACCCGAGTACCAGGGTACGAAAACTGAGACATATTTGAACACGTCTCCCGATCACATGGTTGATCATACTCTAGGTTCCACATGCATGTTTTAGCTGAAGGAAGAATACCTTAAACCTGGGTAGTTGAAACCCGTGGGATGGGTACCATGCAATATGACTTCAAAGGCTCTTCATTTGCTCACCGAACCTCTCCAATCCTATCACTGCTGCGTTTATGTCCCTGTACACATGCTTGATTCTCTTTCGGAGACATAGCAATCCATAGGTTTTAAGATACTTAAGAGTCAGGTACATTCTTAGGCGTTTAATATGCGGTGTTGAGTCCATTTCGTTGAGCAAGGAGTAGCTCTTGTCTATTCCATATTTGGCCTAAGGAACTTTATCTGTGCTCATTTCAATCTCTGGTTTTATGCAGCACCCCAACTCACCTTTACCCTTAAACAAGCATAAGTTGGTTTTCTAAATTTGAGACCCTGTTCTGTTCTGTAATTCAGTTCCTGTGTAGCCAAGTTGACATTCCGTGTATTACTGATATCTTATGATGTTTCTTTTTCTGTGTGACTTATTTCAGTTAGAATCATCGTACCTGAATCCACTCATTGTGCTGCTACGGGCCTGATGACATAGATTTCACTGCTGAGTGATACTGCATTGTACGTAAGTACCACAAGTTCTTTATCCATTTTTCACTTTCTGTGATATTGAACTTGTACGGTAAACGAGGTTCTTGTAAACAGAGGCGTTCCAAACATTGGGGTGGCTGTATCTTTTTGATTTTAATTTCCCTAAGCTATAGGACCATAAGTGGAAGTGCCCTAGGCTCTGTTGCTTTGTTTTTTAGATGTTTCAGGAAACACCATACACTTCTCCCGAGTGTCTGTTGGCAATTTACATCCCGCCCATTAGCATAACAAGGCTCCCAGTTCTCCATGGCCTGTCCTGCCTTTCTGGATTTTACACTTTTTTCAGATGGCCCTTTTGACCGGGGGGAAGTGAGACTTCATTGTAGTGCAGATTTCCTTTGCAAGCTTGCTTGGTTGGCCAAAAAGGGCGTATGCGTTTTTTCCTGAATATATTCAGGAAAAAACGCATACGCCCTTTTTGGCCAAGTGCATCATTGTGGACGTTCTGCCTCTTTTCCTATGCTTTCAATGCAATTCCAGTCTACCTCCTGAAATCGGTTTCGTGCAATTCTGCCCCGCTTTCAAGTCCTCTTGGCAGCCTTACTTCAGTATATTTTTGGACGATAGTTGTCATTTATAACTCTGCAGGTTTGTGAATTACAGTGCCCCTGAGCTCCTTTCTTCAACTCACTTTCTTGTGAGCTGGCCGCAACACCGCAGGATGGCCCCAGGCCCTAATCTGGTTCCGGCACGGCACGCTGAGCCTTTGGTTATTTCCTCTTCCTGGTGGGAAATGAGAGTTAAATTTGCCCGTCCAGACACCTCCAGCTAGTCTCTCATTGGTTCTCGCTATTCCTGTTCATCTTCCGCAGAAATTGCAAACTGGGCCAAACAGGAGGTTAAAGGGACTGACTCTCCAAGTCGGGAGAGTGTTAGTAAAGCGTCTGGAATGTTGCACCCGAGTACCAGGATACGAAAACTGAGACATATTTGAACACGTCTCCCGATCACATGGTTGATCATACTCTAGGTTCCACATGCATGTTTTAGCTGAAGGAAGAATACCTTAAACCTGGGTAGTTGAAACCCGTGGAATGGGTACTATGCAATATGACTTCAAAGGCTCTTCATTTGCTCACCGAACCTCTCCAATCCTATCACTGCTGCGTTTATGTCCCTGTACACATGCTTGATTCTCTTTCGGAGACATAGCAATCCATAGGTTTTAAGATACTTAAGAGTCAGGTACATTCTTAGGCGTTTAATATGCGGTGTTGAGTCCATTTCGTTGAGCAAGGAGTAGCTCTTGTCTATTCCATATTTGGCTTAAGGAACTTTATCTGTGCTCATTTCAATCTCTGGTTTTATGCAGCACCCCAACTCACCTTTACCCTTAAACAAGCATAAGTTGGTTTTCTAAATTTGAGACCCTGTTCTGTTCTGTAATTCAGTTCCTGTGTAGCCAAGTTGACATTCCGTGTATTACTGATATCGTATGATGTTTCTTTTTCTGTGTGACTTATCTCAGTTAGAATCATCGTACCTGAATCCACTCATTGTGCTGCTACGGGCCTGATGACATAGATTTCACTGCTGAGTGATACTGCATTGTACGTAAGTACCACAAGTTCTTTATCCATTTTTCACTTTCTGTGATATTGAACTTGTACGGTAAACGAGGTTCTTGTAAACAGAGGCGTCCCAAACATTGGGGTGGCTGTATCTTTTTGATTTTAATTTCCCTAAGCTATAGGACCATAAGTTGGAGTGCCCTAGGCTCTGTTGCTTTGTTTTTTAGATGTTTCAGGAAACACCATACACTTCTCCCAAGTGTCTGTTGGCAATTTACATCCCGCCCATCAGCATAACAAGGCTCCCAGTCCTCCATGGCCTGTCCTGCCTTTCTGGATTTTACACTTTTTTCAGATGGCCCTTTTGACCGGGGGGAAGTGAGACTTCATTGTAGTGCAGATTTCCTTTGCAAGCTTGCTTGGTTGGCCAAAAAGGGCGTATGCGTTTTTTCCTGAATATATTCAGGAAAAAACGCATACGCCCTTTTTGGTCAAGTGCATCATTGTGGACGTTCTGCCTCTTTTCCTATGCTTTCAATGCAATTCCAGTCTACCTCCTGAAATCGGTTTCCTGCAATTCTGCCCCGCTTTCAAGTCCTCTTGGCAGCCTTACTTCAGTATATTTTTGGACGATAGTTGTCATTTATAACTCTGCAGGTTTGTGAATTACAGTGCCCCTGAGCTCCTTTCTTCAACTCGTTTTCTTGTGAGCTGGCCGCAACACCGCAGGATGGCTTCAGGCCCTAATCTGGTTCCGGCACGGCACGCTGAGCCTTTGGTTATTTCCTCTTCCTGGTGGGAAATGGGAGTTAAATTTGCCCGTCCAGACACCTCCAGCTAGTCTCTCATTGGTTCTCGCTATTCCTGTTCATCTTCCGCAGAAATTGCAAACTGGGCCAAACAGGAGGTTAAAGGGACTGACTCTCCAAGTCGGGAGAGTGTTAGTAAAGCGTCTGGAATGTTGCACCCGAGTACCAGGGTACGAAAACTGAGACATATTTGAACACGTCTCCCGATCACATGGTTGATCATACTCTAGGTTCCACATGCATGTTTTAGCTGAAGGAAGAATACCTTAAACCTGGGTAGTTGAAACCCGTGGGATGGGTACCATGCAATATGACTTCAAAGGGTCTTCATTTGCTCACCGAACCTCTCCAATCCTATCACTGCTGCGTTTATGTCCCTGTACACATGCTTGATTCTCTTTCGGAGACATAGCAATCCATAGGTTTTAAGATACTTAAGAGTCAGGTACATTCTTAGGCGTTTAATATGCGGTGTTGAGTCCATTTCGTTGAGCAAGGAGTAGCTCTTGTCTATTCCATATTTGGCTTAAGGAACTTTATCTGTGCTCATTTCAATCTCTGGTTTTATGCAGCACCCCAACTCACCTTTACCCTTAAACAAGCATAAGTTGGTTTTCTAAATTTGAGACCCTGTTCTGTTCTGTAATTCAGTTCCTGTGTAGCCAAGTTGACATTCCGTGTATTACTGATATCGTATGATGTTTCTTTTTCTGTGTGACTTATTTCAGTTAGAATCATCGTACCTGAATCCACTCATTGTGCTGCTACGGGCCTGATGACATAGATTTCACTGCTGAGTGATACTGCATTGTACGTAAGTACCACAAGTTCTTTATCCATTTTTCACTTTCTGTGATATTGAACTTGTACGGTAAACGAGGTTCTTGTAAACAGAGGCGTCCCAAACATTGGGGTGGCTGTATCTTTTTTATTTTAATTTCCCTAAGCTATAGGACCATAAGTGGAAGTGCCCTAGGCTCTGTTGCTTTGTTTTTTAGATGTTTCAGGAAACACCATACACTTCTCCCGAGTGTCTGTTGGCAATTTACATCCCGCCCATCAGCATAACAAGGCTCCCAGTTCTCCATGGCCTGTCCTGCCTTTCTGGATTTTACACTTTTTTCAGATGGCCCTTTTGACCGGGGGGAAGTGAGACTTCATTGTAGTGCAGATTTCCTTTGCAAGCTTGCTTGGTTGGCCAAAAAGGGCGTATGCGTTTTTTCCTGAATATATTCAGGAAAAAACGCATACGCCCTTTTTGGCCAAGTGCATCATTGTGGACGTTCTGCCTCTTTTCCTATGCTTTCAATGCAATTCCAGTCTACCTCCTGAAATCGGTTTCCTGCAATTCTGCCCCGCTTTCAAGTCCTCTTGGCAGCCTTACTTCAGTATATTTTTGGACGATCGTTGTCATTTATAACTCTGCAGGTTTGTGAATTACAGTGCCCCTGAGCTCCTTTCTTCAACTCGTTTTCTTGTGAGCTGGCCGCAACACCGCAGGATGGCTTCAGGCCCTAATCTGGTTCCGGCACGGCACGCTGAGCCTTTGGTTATTTCCTCTTCCTGGTGGGAAATGGGAGTTAAATTTGCCCGTCCAGACACCTCCAGCTAGTCTCTCATTGGTTCTCGCTATTCCTGTTCATCTTCCGCAGAAATTGCAAACTGGGCCAAACAGGAGGTTAAAGGGACTGACTCTCCAAGTCGGGAGAGTGTTAGTAAAGCGTCTGGAATGTTGCACCCGAGTACCAGGGTACGAAAACTGAGACATATTTGAACACGTCTCCCGATCACATGGTTGATCATACTCTAGGTTCCACATGCATGTTTTAGCTGAAGGAAGAATACCTTAAACCTGGGTAGTTGAAACCCGTGGGATGGGTACCATGCAATATGACTTCAAAGGGTCTTCATTTGCTCACCGAACCTCTCCAATCCTATCACTGCTGCGTTTATGTCCCTGTACACATGCTTGATTCTCTTTCGGAGACATAGCAATCCATAGGTTTTAAGATACTTAAGAGTCAGGTACATTCTTAGGCGTTTAATATGCGGTGTTGAGTCCATTTCGTTGAGCAAGGAGTAGCTCTTGTCTATTCCATATTTGGCTTAAGGAACTTTATCTGTGCTCATTTCAATCTCTGGTTTTATGCAGCACCCCAACTCACCTTTACCCTTAAACAAGCATAAGTTGGTTTTCTAAATTTGAGACCCTGTTCTGTTCTGTAATTCAGTTCCTGTGTAGCCAAGTTGACATTCCGTGTATTACTGATATCGTATGATGTTTCTTTTTCTGTGTGACTTATTTCAGTTAGAATCATCGTACCTGAATCCACTCATTGTGCTGCTACGGGCCTGATGACATAGATTTCACTGCTGAGTGATACTGCATTGTACGTAAGTACCACAAGTTCTTTATCCATTTTTCACTTTCTGTGATATTGAACTTGTACGGTAAACGAGGTTCTTGTAAACAGAGGCGTCCCAAACATTGGGGTGGCTGTGTCTTTTTGATTTTAATTTCCCTAAGCTATAGGACCATAAGTGGAAGTGCCCTAGGCTCTGTTGCTTTGTTTTTTAGATGTTTCAGGAAACACCATACACTTCTCCCGAGTGTCTGTTGGCAATTTACATCCCGCCCATCAGCATAACAAGGCTCCCAGTTCTCCATGGCCTGTCCTGCCTTTCTGGATTTTACACTTTTTTCAGATGGCCCTTTTGACCGGGGGGAAGTGAGACTTCATTGTAGTGCAGATTTCCTTTGCAAGCTTGCTTGGTTGGCCAAAAAGGGCGTATGCGTTTTTTCCTGAATATATTCAGGAAAAAACGCATACGCCCTTTTTGGCCAAGTGCATCATTGTGGACGTTCTGCCTCTTTTCCTATGCTTTCAATGCAATTCCAGTCTACCTCCTGAAATCGGTTTCCTGCAATTCTGCCCCGCTTTCAAGTCCTCTTGGCAGCCTTACTTCAGTATATTTTTGGACGATAGTTGTCATTTATAACTCTGCAGGTTTGTGAATCACAGTGCCCCTGAGCTCCTTTCTTCAACTCGTTTTCTTGTGAGCTGGCCGCAACACCGCAGGATGGCTTCAGGCCCTAATCTGGTTCCGGCACGGCACGCTGAGCCTTTGGTTATTTCCTCTTCCTGGTGGGAAATGGGAGTTAAATTTGCCCGTCCAGACACCTCCAGCTAGTCTCTCATTGGTTCTCGCTATTCCTGTTCATCTTCCGCAGAAATTGCAAACTGGGCCAAACAGGAGGTTAAAGGGACTGACTCTCCAAGTCGGGAGAGTGTTAGTAAAGCGTCTGGAATGTTGCACCCGAGTACCAGGGTACGAAAACTGAGACATATTTGAACACGTCTCCCGATCACATGGTTGATCATACTCTAGGTTCCACATGCATGTTTTAGCTGAAGGAAGAATACCTTAAACCTGGGTAGTTGAAACCCGTGGAATGGGTACCATGCAATATGACTTCAAAGGGTCTTCATTTGCTCACCGAACCTCTCCAATCCTATCACTGCTGCGTTTATGTCCCTGTACACATGCTTGATTCTCTTTCGGAGACATAGCAATCCATAGGTTTTAAGATACTTAAGAGTCAGGTACATTCTTAGGCGTTGAATATGGGGTGTTGAGTCCATTTCGTTGAGCAAGGAGTAGCTCTTGTCTATTCCATATTTGGCTTAAGGAACTTTATCTGTGCTCATTTCAATCTCTGGTTTTATGCAGCACCCCAACTCACCTTTACCCTTAAACAAGCATAAGTTGGTTTTCTAAATTTGAGACCCTGTTCTGTTCTGTAATTCAGTTCCTGTGTAGCCAAGTTGACATTCCGTGTATTACTGATATCGTATGATGTTTCTTTTTCTGTGTGACTTATTTCAGTTAGAATCATCGTACCTGAATCCACTCATTGTGCTGCTACGGGCCTGATGACATAGATTTCACTGCTGAGTGATACTGCATTGTACGTAAGTACCACAAGTTCTTTATCCATTTTTCACTTTCTGTGATATTGAACTTGTACGGTAAACGAGGTTCTTGTAAACAGAGGCGTCCCAAACATTGGGGTGGCTGTATCTTTTTGATTTTAATTTCCCTAAGCTATAGGACCATAAGTGGAAGTGCCCTAGGCTCTGTTGCTTTGTTTTTTAGATGTTTCAGGAAACACCATACACTTCTCCCGAGTGTCTGTTGGCAATTTACATCCCGCCCATCAGCATAACAAGGCTCCCAGTTCTCCATGGCCTGTCCTGCCTTTCTGGATTTTACACTTTTTTCAGATGGCCCTTTTGACCGGGGGGAAGTGAGACTTCATTGTAGTGCAGATTTCCTTTGCAAGCTTGCTTGGTTGGCCAAAAAGGGCGTATGTGTTTTTTCCTGAATATATTCAGGAAAAAACGCATACGCCCTTTTTGGCCAAGTGCATCATTGTGGACGTTCTGCCTCTTTTCCTATGCTTTCAATGCAATTCCAGTCTACCTCCTGAAATCGGTTTCCTGCAATTCTGCCCCGCATTCAAGTCCTCTTGGCAGCCTTACTTCAGTATATTTTTGGACGATAGTTGTCATTTATAACTCTGCAGGTTTGTGAATTACAGTGCCCCTGAGCTCCTTTCTTCAACTCGTTTTCTTGTGAGCTGGCCGCAACACCGCAGGATGGCTTCAGGCCCTAATCTGGTTCCGGCACGGCACGCTGAGCCTTTGGTTATTTCCTCTTCCTGGTGGGAAATGAGAGTTAAATTTGCCCGTCCAGACACCTCCAGCTAGTCTCTCATTGGTTCTCGCTATTCCTGTTCATCTTCCGCAGAAATTGCAAACTGGGCCAAACAGGAGGTTAAAGGGACTGACTCTCCAAGTCGGGAGAGTGTTAGTAAAGCGTCTGGAATGTTGCACCCGAGTACCAGGGTACGAAAACTGAGACATATTTGAACACGTCTCCCGATCACATGGTTGATCATACTCTAGGTTCCACATGCATGTTTTAGCTGAAGGAAGAATACCTTAAACCTGGGTAGTTGAAACCCGTGGGATGGGTACCATGCAATATGACTTCAAAGGGTCTTCATTTGCTCACCGAACCTCTCCAATCCTATCACTGCTGCGTTTATGTCCCTGTACACATGCTTGATTCTCTTTCGGAGACATAGCAATCCATAGGTTTTAAGATACTTAAGAGTCAGGTACATTCTTAGGCGTTTAATATGCGGTGTTGAGTCCATTTCGTTGAGCAAGGAGTAGCTCTTGTCTATTCCATATTTGGCTTAAGGAACTTTATCTGTGCTCATTTCAATCTCTGGTTTTATGCAGCACCCCAACTCACCTTTACCCTTAAACAAGCATAAGTTGGTTTTCTAAATTTGAGACCCTGTTCTGTTCTGTAATTCAGTTCCTGTGTAGCCAAGTTGACATTCCGTGTATTACTGATATCGTATGATGTTTCTTTTTCTGTGTGACTTATTTCAGTTAGAATCATCGTACCTGAATCCACTCATTGTGCTGCTACGGGCCTGATGACATAGATTTCACTGCTGAGTGATACTGCATTGTACGTAAGTACCACAAGTTCTTTATCCATTTTTCACTTTCTGTGATATTGAACTTGTACGGTAAACGAGGTTCTTGTAAACAGAGGCGTCCCAAACATTGGGGTGGCTGTGTCTTTTTGATTTTAATTTCCCTAAGCTATAGGACCATAAGTGGAAGTGCCCTAGGCTCTGTTGCTTTGTTTTTTAGATGTTTCAGGAAACACCATACACTTCTCCCGAGTGTCTGTTGGCAATTTACATCCCGCCCATCAGCATAACAAGGCTCCCAGTTCTCCATGGCCTGTCCTGCCTTTCTGGATTTTACACTTTTTTCAGATGGCCCTTTTGACCGGGGGGAAGTGAGACTTCATTGTAGTGCAGATTTCCTTTGCAAGCTTGCTTGGTTGGCCAAAAAGGGCGTATGCGTTTTTTCCTGAATATATTCAGGAAAAAACGCATACGCCCTTTTTGGCCAAGTGCATCATTGTGGACGTTCTGCCTCTTTTCCTATGCTTTCAATGCAATTCCAGTCTACCTCCTGAAATCGGTTTCCTGCAATTCTGCCCCGCTTTCAAGTCCTCTTGGCAGCCTTACTTCAGTATATTTTTGGACGATAGTTGTCATTTATAACTCTGCAGGTTTGTGAATTACAGTGCCCCTGAGCTCCTTTCTTCAACTCGTTTTCTTGTGAGCTGGCCGCAACACCGCAGGATGGCTTCAGGCCCTAATCTGGTTCCGGCACGGCACACTGAGCCTTTGGTTATTTCCTCTTCCTGGTGGGAAATGGGAGTTAAATTTGCCCGTCCAGACACCTCCAGCTAGTCTCTCATTGGTTCTCGCTATTCCTGTTCATCTTCCGCAGAAATTGCAAACTGGGCCAAACAGGAGGTTAAAGGGACTGACTCTCCAAGTCGGGAGAGTGTTAGTAAAGCGTCTGGAATGTTGCACCCGAGTACCAGGGTACGAAAACTGAGACATATTTGAACACGTCTCCCGATCACATGGTTGATCATACTCTAGGTTCCACATGCATGTTTTAGCTGAAGGAAGAATACCTTAAACCTGGGTAGTTGAAACCCGTGGAATGGGTACCATGCAATATGACTTCAAAGGGTCTTCATTTGCTCACCGAACCTCTCCAATCCTATCACTGCTGCGTTTATGTCCCTGTACACATGCTTGATTCTCTTTCGGAGACATAGCAATCCATAGGTTTTAAGATACTTAAGAGTCAGGTACATTCTTAGGCGTTGAATATGGGGTGTTGAGTCCATTTCGTTGAGCAAGGAGTAGCTCTTGTCTATTCCATATTTGGCTTAAGGAACTTTATCTGTGCTCATTTCAATCTCTGGTTTTATGCAGCACCCCAACTCACCTTTACCCTTAAACAAGCATAAGTTGGTTTTCTAAATTTGAGACCCTGTTCTGTTCTGTAATTCAGTTCCTGTGTAGCCAAGTTGACATTCCGTGTATTACTGATATCGTATGATGTTTCTTTTTCTGTGTGACTTATTTCAGTTAGAATCATCGTACCTGAATCCACTCATTGTGCTGCTACGGGCCTGATGACATAGATTTCACTGCTGAGTGATACTGCATTGTACGTAAGTACCACAAGTTCTTTATCCATTTTTCACTTTCTGTGATATTGAACTTGTACGGTAAACGAGGTTCTTGTAAACAGAGGCGTCCCAAACATTGGGGTGGCTGTATCTTTTTGATTTTAATTTCCCTAAGCTATAGGACCATAAGTGGAAGTGCCCTAGGCTCTGTTGCTTTGTTTTTTAGATGTTTCAGGAAACACCATACACTTCTCCCGAGTGTCTGTTGGCAATTTACATCCCGCCCATCAGCATAACAAGGCTCCCAGTTCTCCATGGCCTGTCCTGCCTTTCTGGATTTTACACTTTTTTCAGATGGCCCTTTTGACCGGGGGGAAGTGAGACTTCATTGTAGTGCAGATTTCCTTTGCAAGCTTGCTTGGTTGGCCAAAAAGGGCGTATGTGTTTTTTCCTGAATATATTCAGGAAAAAACGCATACGCCCTTTTTGGCCAAGTGCATCATTGTGGACGTTCTGCCTCTTTTCCTATGCTTTCAATGCAATTCCAGTCTACCTCCTGAAATCGGTTTCCTGCAATTCTGCCCCGCATTCAAGTCCTCTTGGCAGCCTTACTTCAGTATATTTTTGGACGATAGTTGTCATTTATAACTCTGCAGGTTTGTGAATTACAGTGCCCCTGAGCTCCTTTCTTCAACTCGTTTTCTTGTGAGCTGGCCGCAACACCGCAGGATGGCTTCAGGCCCTAATCTGGTTCCGGCACGGCACGCTGAGCCTTTGGTTATTTCCTCTTCCTGGTGGGAAATGAGAGTTAAATTTGCCCGTCCAGACACCTCCAGCTAGTCTCTCATTGGTTCTCGCTATTCCTGTTCATCTTCCGCAGAAATTGCAAACTGGGCCAAACAGGAGGTTAAAGGGACTGACTCTCCAAGTCGGGAGAGTGTTAGTAAAGCGTCTGGAATGTTGCACCCGAGTACCAGGGTACGAAAACTGAGACATATTTGAACACGTCTCCCGATCACATGGTTGATCATACTCTAGGTTCCACATGCATGTTTTAGCTGAAGGAAGAATACCTTAAACCTGGGTAGTTGAAACCCGTGGAATGGGTACCATGCAATATGACTTCAAAGGGTCTTCATTTGCTCACCGAACCTCTCCAATCCTATCACTGCTGCGTTTATGTGCCTATACACATGCTTGATTCTCTTTCGGAGACATAGCAATCCATAGGTTTTAAGATACTTAAGAGTCAGGTACATTCTTAGGCGTTTAATATGCGGTGTTGAGTCCATTTCGTTGAGCAAGGAGTAGCTCTTGTCTATTCCATATTTGGCTTAAGGAACTTTATCTGTGCTCATTTCAATCTCTGGTTTTATGCAGCACCCCAACTCACCTTTACCCTTAAACAAGCATAAGTTGGTTTTCTAAATTTGAGACCCTGTTCTGTTCTGTAATTCAGTTCCGGTGTAGCCAAGTTTACATTCCATGTATTACTGATATCGTTTGATTTTTCTTTTTCTGTGTGACTTACCTCAGTTAGAATCATCGTACCTGAATCCACTCATTGTGCTGCTACGGGCCTGATGACATAGATTTCACTGCTGAGTGATACTGCATTGTACGTAAGTACCACAAGTTCTTTATCCATTTTTCACTTTCTGTGATATTGAACTTGTACGGTAAACGAGGTTCTTGTAAACAGAGGCGTCCCAAACATTGGAGTGGCTGTATCTTTTTGATTTTAATTTCCCTAAGCTATAGGACCATAAGTGGAAGTGCCCTAGGCTCTGTTGCTTTGTTTTTTAGATGTTTCAGGAAACACCATACACTTCTCCCGAGTGTCTGTTGGCAATTTACATCCCGCCCATCAGCATAACAAGGCTCCCAGTTCTCCATGGCCTGTCCTGCCTTTCTGGATTTTACACTTTTGGCAGATGGCCCTTTTGACCGGGGGGAAGTGAGACTTCATTGTAGTGCAGATTTCCTTTGCAAGCTTGCTTGGTTGGCCAAAAAGGGCGTATGCGTTTTTTCCTGAATATATTCAGGAAAAAACGCATACGCCCTTTTTGGCCAAGTGCATCATTGTGGACGTTCTGCCTCTTTTCCTATGCTTTCAATGCAATTCCAGTCTACCTCCTGAAATCGGTTTCCTGCAATTCTGCCCCGCTTTCAAGTCCTCTTGGCAGCCTTACTTCAGTATATTTTTGGACGATAGTTGTCATTTATAACTCTGCAGGTTTGTGAATTACAGTGCCCCTGAGCTCCTTTCTTCAACTCGCTTTCTTGTGAGCTGGCCGCAACACCGCAGGATGGCTTCAGGCCCTAATCTGGTTCCGGCACGGCACGCTGAGACTTTGGTTCTTTCCTCTTCCTGGTGGGAAATGGGAGTTAAATTTGCCCGTCCAGACACCTCCAGCTAGTCTCTCATTGGTTCTCGCTATTCCTGTTCATCTTCCGCAGAAATTGCAAACTGGGCCAAACAGGAGGTTAAAGGGACTGACTCTCCAAGTCGGGATAGTGTTAGTAAAGCGTCTGGAATGTTGCACCCGAGTACCAGGGTACGAAAACTGAGACATATTTGAACACGTCTCCCAATCACATGGTTGATCATACTCTAGGTTCCACATGCATGTTTTAGCTGAAGGAAGAATACCTTAAACCTGGGTAGTTGAAACCCGTGGAATGGGTACCATGCAATATGACTTCAAAGGGTCTTCATTTGCTCACCGAACCTCTCCAATCCTATCACTGCTGCGTTTATGTCCCTGTACACATGCTTGATTCTCTTTCGGAGACATAGCAATCCATAGGTTTTAAGATACTTAAGAGTCAGGTACATTCTTAGGCGTTTAATATGCGGTGTTGAGTCCATTTCGTTGAGCAAGGAGTAGCTCTTGTCTATTCCATATTTGGCTTAAGGAACTTTATCTGTGCTCATTTCAATCTCTGGTTTTATGCAGCACCCCAACTCACCTTTACCCTTAAACAAGCATAAGTTGGTTTTCTAAATTTGAGACCCTGTTCTGTTCTGTAATTCAGTTCCTGTGTAGCCAAGTTGACATTCCGTGTATTACTGATATCGTATGATGTTTCTTTTTCTGTGTGACTTATTTCAGTTAGAATCATCGTACCTGAATCCACTCATTGTGCTGCTACGGGCCTGATGACATAGATTTCACTGCTGAGTGATACTGCATTGTACGTAAGTACCACAAGTTCTTTATCCATTTTTCACTTTCTGTGATATTGAACTTGTACGGTAAACGAGGTTCTTGTAAACAGAGGCGTCCCAAACATTGGGGTGGCTGTATCTTTTTGATTTTAATTTCCCTAAGCTATAGGACCATAAGTGGAAGTGCCCTAGGCTCTGTTGCTTTGTTTTTTAGATGTTTCAGGAAACACCATACACTTCTCCCGAGTGTCTGTTGGCAATTTACATCCCGCCCATCAGCATAACAAGGCTCCCAGTTCTCCATGGCCTGTCCTGCCTTTCTGGATTTTACACTTTTTTCAGATGGCCCTTTTGACCGGGGGGAAGTGAGACTTCATTGTAGTGCAGATTTCCTTTGCAAGCTTGCTTGGTTGGCCAAAAAGGGCGTATGTGTTTTTTCCTGATTATATTCAGGAAAAAACGCATACGCCCTTTTTGGCCAAGTGCATCATTGTGGACGTTCTGCCTCTTTTCCTATGCTTTCAATGCAATTCCAGTCTACCTCCTGAAATCGGTTTCCTGCAATTCTGCCCCGCATTCAAGTCCTCTTGGCAGCCTTACTTCAGTATATTTTTGGACGATAGTTGTCATTTATAACTCTGCAGGTTTGTGAATTACAGTGCCCCTGAGCTCCTTTCTTCAACTCGTTTTCTTGTGAGCTGGCCGCAACACCGCAGGATGGCTTCAGGCCCTAATCTGGTTCCGGCACGGCACGCTGAGCCTTTGGTTATTTCCTCTTCCTGGTGGGAAATGAGAGTTAAATTTGCCCGTCCAGACACCTCCAGCTAGTCTCTCATTGGTTCTCGCTATTCCTGTTCATCTTCCGCAGAAATTGCAAACTGGGCCAAACAGGAGGTTAAAGGGACTGACTCTCCAAGTCGGGAGAGTGTTAGTAAAGCGTCTGGAATGTTGCACCCGAGTACCAGGGTACGAAAACTGAGACATATTTGAACACGTCTCCCGATCACATGGTTGATCATACTCTAGGTTCCACATGCATGTTTTAGCTGAAGGAAGAATACCTTAAACCTGGGTAGTTGAAACCCGTGGAATGGGTACCATGCAATATGACTTCAAAGGGTCTTCATTTGCTCACCGAACCTCTCCAATCCTATCACTGCTGCGTTTATGTGCCTATACACATGCTTGATTCTCTTTCGGAGACATAGCAATCCATAGGTTTTAAGATACTTAAGAGTCAGGTACATTCTTAGGCGTTTAATATGCGGTGTTGAGTCCATTTCGTTGAGCAAGGAGTAGCTCTTGTCTATTCCATATTTGGCTTAAGGAACTTTATCTGTGCTCATTTCAATCTCTGGTTTTATGCAGCACCCCAACTCACCTTTACCCTTAAACAAGCATAAGTTGGTTTTCTAAATTTGAGACCCTGTTCTGTTCTGTAATTCAGTTCCGGTGTAGCCAAGTTTACATTCCATGTATTACTGATATCGTTTGATTTTTCTTTTTCTGTGTGACTTACCTCAGTTAGAATCATCGTACCTGAATCCACTCATTGTGCTGCTACGGGCCTGATGACATAGATTTCACTGCTGAGTGATACTGCATTGTACGTAAGTACCACAAGTTCTTTATCCATTTTTCACTTTCTGTGATATTGAACTTGTACGGTAAACGAGGTTCTTGTAAACAGAGGCGTCCCAAACATTGGGGTGGCTGTGTCTTTTTGATTTTAATTTCCCTAAGCTATAGGACCATAAGTGGAAGTGCCCTAGGCTCTGTTGCTTTGTTTTTTAGATGTTTCAGGAAACACCATACACTTCTCCCGAGTGTCTGTTGGCAATTTACATCCCGCCCATCAGCATAACAAGGCTCCCAGTTCTCCATGGCCTGTCCTGCCTTTCTGGATTTTACACTTTTTTCAGATGGCCCTTTTGACCGGGGGGAAGTGAGACTTCATTGTAGTGCAGATTTCCTTTGCAAGCTTGCTTGGTTGGCCAAAAAGGGCGTATGCGTTTTTTCCTGAATATATTCAGGAAAAAACGCATACGCCCTTTTTGGCCAAGTGCATCATTGTGGACGTTCTGCCTCTTTTCCTATGCTTTCAATGCAATTCCAGTCTACCTCCTGAAATCGGTTTCCTGCAATTCTGCCCCGCTTTCAAGTCCTCTTGGCAGCCTTACTTCAGTATATTTTTGGACGATAGTTGTCATTTATAACTCTGCAGGTTTGTGAATTACAGTGCCCCTGAGCTCCTTTCTTCAACTCGTTTTCTTGTGAGCTGGCCGCAACACCGCAGGATGGCTTCAGGCCCTAATCTGGTTCCGGCACGGCACGCTGAGCCTTTGGTTCTTTCCTCTTCCTGGTGGGAAATGGGAGTTAAATTTGCCCGTCCAGACACCTCCAGCTAGTCTCTCATTGGTTCTCGCTATTCCTGTTCATCTTCCGCAGAAATTGCAAACTGGGCCAAACAGGAGGTTAAAGGGACTGACTCTCCAAGTCGGGAGAGTGTTAGTAAAGCGTCTGGAATGTTGCACCCGAGTACCAGGGTACGAAAACTGAGACATATTTGAACACGTCTCCCGATCACATGGTTGATCATACTCTAGGTTCCACATGCATGTTTTAGCTGAAGGAAGAATACCTTAAACCTGGGTAGTTGAAACCCGTGGAATGGGTACCATGCAATATGACTTCAAAGGGTCTTCATTTGCTCACCGAACCTCTCCAATCCTATCACTGCTGCGTTTATGTCCCTGTACACATGCTTGATTCTCTTTCGGAGACATAGCAATCCATAGGTTTTAAGATACTTAAGAGTCAGGTACATTCTTAGGCGTTTAATATGCGGTGTTGAGTCCATTTCGTTGAGCAAGGAGTAGCTCTTGTCTATTCCATATTTGGCTTAAGGAACTTTATCTGTGCTCATTTCAATCTCTGGTTTTATGCAGCACCCCAACTCACCTTTACCCTTAAACAAGCATAAGTTGGTTTTCTAAATTTGAGACCCTGTTCTGTTCTGTAATTCAGTTCCTGTGTAGCCAAGTTGACATTCCGTGTATTACTGATATCGTATGATGTTTCTTTTTCTGTGTGACTTATTTCAGTTAGAATCATCGTACCTGAATCCACTCATTGTGCTGCTACGGGCCTGATGACATAGATTTCACTGCTGAGTGATACTGCATTGTACGTAAGTACCACAAGTTCTTTATCCATTTTTCACTTTCTGTGATATTGAACTTGTACGGTAAACGAGGTTCTTGTAAACAGAGGCGTCCCAAACATTGGGGTGGCTGTGTCTTTTTGATTTTAATTTCCCTAAGCTATAGGACCATAAGTGGAAGTGCCCTAGGCTCTGTTGCTTTGTTTTTTAGATGTTTCAGGAAACACCATACACTTCTCCCGAGTGTCTGTTGGCAATTTACATCCCGCCCATCAGCATAACAAGGCTCCCAGTTCTCCATGGCCTGTCCTGCCTTTCTGGATTTTACACTTTTTTCAGATGGCCCTTTTGACCGGGGGGAAGTGAGACTTCATTGTAGTGCAGATTTCCTTTGCAAGCTTGCTTGGTTGGCCAAAAAGGGCGTATGCGTTTTTTCCTGAATATATTCAGGAAAAAACGCATACGCCCTTTTTGGCCAAGTGCATCATTGTGGACGTTCTGCCTCTTTTCCTATGCTTTCAATGCAATTCCAGTCTACCTCCTGAAATCGGTTTCCTGCAATTCTGCCCCGCTTTCAAGTCCTCTTGGCAGCCTTACTTCAGTATATTTTTGGACGATAGTTGTCATTTATAACTCTGCAGGTTTGTGAATTACAGTGCCCCTGAGCTCCTTTCTTCAACTCGTTTTCTTGTGAGCTGGCCGCAACACCGCAGGATGGCTTCAGGCCCTAATCTGGTTCCAGCACGGCACGCTGAGCCTTTGGTTCTTTCCTCTTCCTGGTGGGAAATGGGAGTTAAATTTGCCCGTCCAGACACCTCCAGCTAGTCTCTCATTGGTTCTCGCTATTCCTGTTCATCTTCCGCAGAAATTGCAAACTGGGCCAAACAGGAGGTTAAAGGGACTGACTCTCCAAGTCGGGAGAGTGTTAGTAAAGCGTCTGGAATGTTGCACCCGAGGACCAGGGTACGAAAACTGAGACATATTTGAACACGTCTCCCGATCACATGGTTGATCATACTCTAGGTTCCACATGCATGTTTTAGCTGAAGGAAGAATACCTTAAACCTGGGTAGTTGAAACCCGTGGAATGGGTACCATGCAATATGACTTCAAAGGCTCTTCATTTGCTCACCGAACCTCTCCAATCCTATCACTGCTGCGTTTATGTCCCTGTACACATGCTTGATTCTCTTTCAGAGACATAGCAATCCATAGGTTTTAAGATACTTAAGAGTCAGGTACATTCTTAGGCGTTTAATATGCGGTGTTGAGTCCATTTCATTGAGCAAGGAGTAGCTCTTGTCTATTCCATATTTGGCTTAAGGAACTTTATCTGTGCTCATTTCAATCTCTGGTTTTATGCAGCACCCCAACTCACCTTTACCCTTAAACAAGCATAAGTTGGTTTTCTAAATTTGAGACCCTGTTCTGTTCTGTAATTCAGTTCCTGTGTAGCCAAGTTGACATTCCGTGTATTACTGATATCGTATGATGTTTCTTTTTCTGTGTGACTTATCTCAGTTAGAATCATCGTACCTGAATCCACTCATTGTGCTGCTACGGGCCTGATGACATAGATTTCACTGCTGAGTGATACTGCATTGTACGTAAGTACCACAAGTTCTTTATCCATTTTTCACTTTCTGTGATATTGAACTTGTACGGTAAACGAGGTTCTTGTAAACAGAGGCGTCCCAAACATTGGGGTGGCTGTATCTTTTTGATTTTAATTTCCCTAAGCTATAGGACCATAAGTGGAAGTGCCCTAGGCTCTGTTGCTTTGTTTTTTAGATGTTTCAGGAAACACCATACACTTCTCCCGAGTGTCTGTTGGCAGTTTACATCCCGCCCATCAGCATAACAAGGCTCCCAGTTCTCCATGGCCTGTCCTGCCTTTCTGGATTTTACACTTTTTTCAGATGGCCCTTTTGACCGGGGGGAAGTGAGACTTCATTGTAGTGCAGATTTCCTTTGCAAGCTTGCTTGGTTGGCCAAAAAGGGCGTATGCGTTTTTTCCTGAATATATTCAGGAAAAAACGCATACGCCCTTTTTGGCCAAGTGCATCATTGTGGACGTTCTGCCTCTTTTCCTATGCTTTCAATGCAATTCCAGTCTACCTCCTGAAATCGGTTTCCTGCAATTCTGCCCCGCTTTCAAGTCCTCTTGGCAGCCTTACTTCAGTATATTTTTGGACGATAGTTGTCATTTATAACTCTGCAGGTTTGTGAATTACAGTGCCCCTGAGCTCCTTTCTTCAACTCGTTTTCTTGTGAGCTGGCCGCAACACCGAAGGATGGCTTCAGGCCCTAATCTGGTTCCGGCACGGCACGCTGAGCCTTTGGTTCTTTCCTCTTCCTGGTGGGAAATGGGAGTTAAATTTGCCCGTCCAGACACCTCCAGCTAGTCTCTCATTGGTTCTCGCTATTCCTGTTCATCTTCCGCAGAAATTGCAAACTGGGCCAAACAGGAGGTTAAAGGGACTGACTCTCCAAGTCGGGAGAGTGTTAGTAAAGCGTCTGGAATGTTGCACCCGAGTACCAGGGTACGAAAACTGAGACATATTTGAACACGTCTCCCGATCACATGGTTGATCATACTCTAGGTTCCACATGCATGTTTTAGCTGAAGGAAGAATACCTTAAACCTGGGTAGTTGAAACCCGTGGAATGGGTACCATGCAATATGACTTCAAAGGGTCTTCATTTGCTCACCGAACCTCTCCAATCCTATCACTGCTGCGTTTATGTCCCTGTACACATGCTTGATTCTCTTTCGGAGACATAGCAATCCATAGGTTTTAAGATACTTAAGAGTCAGGTACATTATTAGGCGTTTAATATGCGGTGTTGAGTCCATTTCGTTGAGCAAGGAGTAGCTCTTGTCTATTCCATATTTGGCTTAAGGAACTTTATCTGTGCTCATTTCAATCTCTGGTTTTATGCAGCACCCCAACTCACCTTTACCCTTAAACAAGCATAAGTTGGTTTTCTAAATTTGAGACCCTGTTCTGTTCTGTAATTCAGTTCCGGTGTAGCCAAGTTGATATTCCGTGTATTACTGATATCGTATGATGTTTCTTTTTCTGTGTGACTTACTTCAGTTAGAATCATCGTACCTGAATCCACTCATTGTGCTGCTACGGGCCTGATGGCATAGATTTCACTGCTGAGTGATACTGCATTGTACGTAAGTACCACAAGTTCTTTATCCATTTTTCACTTTCTGTGATATTGAACTTGTACGGTAAACGAGGTTCTTGTAAACAGAGGCGTCCCAAACATTGGGGTGGCTGTATCTTTTTGATTTTAATTTCCCTAAGCTATAGGACCATAAGTGGAAGTGCCCTAGGCTCTGTTGCTTTGTTTTTTAGATGTTTCAGGAAACACCATACACTTCTCCCGAGTGTCTGTTGGCAGTTTACATCCCGCCCATCAGCATAACAAGGCTCCCAGTTCTCCATGGCCTGTCCTGCCTTTCTGGATTTTACACTTTTTTCAGATGGCCCTTTTGACCGGGGGGAAGTGAGACTTCATTGTAGTGCAGATTTCCTTTGCAAGCTTGCTTGGTTGGCCAAAAAGGGCGTATGCGTTTTTTCCTGAATATATTCAGGAAAAAACGCATACGCCCTTTTTGGCCAAGTGCATCATTGTGGACGTTCTGCCTCTTTTCCTATGCTTTCAATGCAATTCCAGTCTACCTCCTGAAATCGGTTTCCTGCAATTCTGCCCCGCTTTCAAGTCCTCTTGGCAGCCTTACTTCAGTATATTTTTGGACGATAGTTGTCATTTATAACTCTGCAGGTTTGTGAATTACAGTGCCCCTGAGCTCCTTTCTTCAACTCGTTTTCTTGTGAGCTGGCCGCAACACCGCAGGATGGCTTCAGGCCCTAATCTGGTTCCGGCACGGCACGCTGAGCCTTTGGTTATTTCCTCTTCCTGGTGGGAAATGAGAGTTAAATTTGCCCGTCCAGACACCTCCAGCTAGTCTCTCATTGGTTCTCGCTATTCCTGTTCATCTTCCGCAGAAATTGCAAACTGGGCCAAACAGGAGGTTAAAGGGACTGACTCTCCAAGTCGGGAGAGTGTTAGTAAAGCGTCTGGAATGTTGCACCTGAGTACCAGGGTACGAAAACTGAGACATATTTGAACACGTCTCCCGATCACATGGTTGATCATACTCTAGGTTCCACATGCATGTTTTAGCTGAAGGAAGAATACCTTAAACCTGGGTAGTTGAAACCCGTGGAATGGGTACCATGCAATATGACTTCAAAGGCTCTTCATTTGCTCACCGAACCTCTCCAATCCTATCACTGCTGCGTTTATGTCCCTGTACACATGCTTGATTCTCTTTCAGAGACATAGCAATCCATAGGTTTTAAGATACTTAAGAGTCAGGTACATTCTTAGGCGTTTAATATGCGGTGTTGAGTCCATTTCGTTGAGCAAGGAGTAGCTCTTGTCTATTCCATATTTGGCTTAAGGAACTTTATCTGTGCTCATTTCAATCTCTGGTTTTATGCAGCACCCCAACTCACCTTTACCCTTAAACAAGCATAAGTTGGTTTTCTAAATTTGAGACCCTGTTCTGTTCTGTAATTCAGTTCCTGTGTAGCCAAGTTTACATTCCGTGTATTACTGATATCTTATGATGTTTCTTTTTCTGTGTGACTTATTTCAGTTAGAATCATCGTACCTGAATCCACTCATTGTGCTGCTATGAGCCTGATGACATAGATTTCACTGCTGAGTGATACTGCATTGTACGTAAGTACCACAAGTTCTTTATCCATTTTTCACTTTCTGTGATATTGAACTTGTACGGTAAACGAGGTTCTTGTAAACAGAGGCGTCCCAAACATTGGGGTGGCTGTGTCTTTTTGATTTTAATTTCCCTAAGCTATAGGACCATAAGTGGAAGTGGCCTAGGCTCTGTTGCTTTGTTTTTTAGATGTTTCAGGAAACACCATACACTTCTCCCGAGTGTCTGTTGGCAGTTTACATCCCGCCCATCAGCATAACAAGGCTCCCAGTTCTCCATGGCCTGTCCTGCCTTTCTGGATTTTACACTTTTTTCAGATGGCCCTTTTGACCGGGGGGAAGTGAGACTTCATTGTAGTGCAGATTTCCTTTGCAAGCTTGCTTGGTTGGCCAAAAAGGGCGTATGCGTTTTTTCCTGAATATATTCAGGAAAAAACGCATACGCCCTTTTTGGCCAAGTGCATCATTGTGGACGTTCTGCCTCTTTTCCTATGCTTTCAATGCAATTCCTGTCTACCTCCTGAAATCGGTTTCCTGCAATTCTGCCCCGCTTTCAAGTCCTCTTGGCAGCCTTACTTCAGTATATTTTTGGACGATAGTTGTCATTTATAACTCTGCAGGTTTGTGAATTACAGTGCCCCTGAGCTCCTTTCTTCAACTCGTTTTCTTGTGAGCTGGCCGCAACACCGCAGGATGGCTTCAGGCCCTAATCTGGTTCCGGCACGGCACGCTGAGCCTTTGGTTATTTCCTCTTCCTGGTGGGAAATGAGAGTTAAATTTGCCCGTCCAGACACCTCCAGCTAGTCTCTCATTGGTTCTCGCTATTCCTGTTCATCTTCCGCAGAAATTGCAAACTGGGCCAAACAGGAGGTTAAAGGGACTGACTCTCCAAGTCGGGAGAGTGTTAGTAAAGCGTCTGGAATGTTGCACCCGAGTACCAGGGTACGAAAACTGAGACATATTTGAACACGTCTCCCGATCACATGGTTGATCATACTCTAGGTTCCACATGCATGTTTTAGCTGAAGGAAGAATACCTTAAACCTGGGTAGTTGAAACCCGTGGAATGGGTACCATGCAATATGACTTCAAAGGGTCTTCATTTGCTCACCGAACCTCTCCAATCCTATCACTGCTGCGTTTATGTCCCTGTACACATGCTTGATTCTCTTTCGGAGACATAGCAATCCATAGGTTTTAAGATACTTAAGAGTCAGGTACATTCTTAGGCGTTTAATATGCGGTGTTGAGTCCATTTCGTTGAGCAAGGAGTAGCTCTTGTCTATTCCATATTTGGCTTAAGGAACTTTATCTGTGCTCATTTCAATCTCTGGTTTTATGCAGCACCCCAACTCACCTTTACCCTTAAACAAGCATAAGTTGGTTTTCTAAATTTGAGACCCTGTTCTGTTCTGTAATTCAGTTCCTGTGTAGCCAAGTTTACATTCCGTGTATTACTGATATCTTATGATGTTTCTTTTTCTGTGTGACTTATTTCAGTTAGAATCATCGTACCTGAATCCACTCATTGTGCTGCTACGGGCCTGATGACATAGATTTCACTGCTGAGTGATACTGCATTGTACGTAAGTACCACAAGTTCTTTATCCATTTTTCACTTTCTGTGATATTGAACTTGTACGGTAAACGAGGTTCTTGTAAACAGAGGCGTCCCAAACATTGGGGTGGCTGTGTCTTTTTGATTTTAATTTCCCTAAGCTATAGGACCATAAGTGGAAGTGGCCTAGGCTCTGTTGCTTTGTTTTTTAGATGTTTCAGGAAACACCATACACTTCTCCCGAGTGTCTGTTGGCAGTTTACATCCCGCCCATCAGCATAACAAGGCTCCCAGTTCTCCATGGCCTGTCCTGCCTTTCTGGATTTTACACTTTTTTCAGATGGCCCTTTTGACCGGGGGGAAGTGAGACTTCATTGTAGTGCAGATTTCCTTTGCAAGCTTGCTTGGTTGGCCAAAAAGGGCGTATGCGTTTTTTCCTGAATATATTCAGGAAAAAACGCATACGCCCTTTTTGGCCAAGTGCATCATTGTGGACGTTCTGCCTCTTTTCCTATGCTTTCAATGCAATTCCAGTCTACCTCCTGAAATCGGTTTCCTGCAATTCTGCCCCGCTTTCAAGTCCTCTTGGCAGCCTTACTTCAGTATATTTTTGGACGATAGTTGTCATTTATAACTCTGCAGGTTTGTGAATTACAGTGCCCCTGAGCTCCTTTCTTCAACTCGTTTTCTTGTGAGCTGGCCGCAACACCGCAGGATGGCTTCAGGCCCTAATCTGGTTCTGGCACGGCACGCTGAGCCTTTGGTTATTTCCTCTTCCTGGTGGGAAATGAGAGTTAAATTTGCCCGTCCAGACACCTCCAGCTAGTCTCTCATTGGTTCTCGCTATTCCTGTTCATCTTCCGCAGAAATTGCAAACTGGGCCAAACAGGAGGTTAAAGGGACTGACTCTCCAAGTCGGGAGAGTGTTAGTAAAGCGTCTGGAATGTTGCACCCGAGTACCAGGGTACGAAAACTGAGACATATTTGAACACGTCTCCCGATCACATGGTTGATCATACTCTAGGTTCCACATGCATGTTTTAGCTGAAGGAAGAATACCTTAAACCTGGGTAGTTGAAACCCGTGGAATGGGTACCATGCAATATGACTTCAAAGGGTCTTCATTTGCTCACCGAACCTCTCCAATCCTATCACTGCTGCGTTTATGTCCCTGTACACATGCTTGATTCTCTTTCGGAGACATAGGAGGTTTTAAGATACTTAAGAATCAGGTACATTCTTAGGCGTTTAATATGCGGTGTTGAGTCCATTTCGTTGAGCAAGGAGTAGCTCTTGTCTATTCCATATTTGGCTTAAGGAACTTTATCTGTGCTCATTTCAATCTCTGGTTTTATGCAGCACCCCAACTCACCTTTACCCTTAAACAAGCATAAGTTGGTTTTCTAAATTTGAGACCCTGTTCTGTTCTGTAATTCAGTTCCTGTGTAGCCAAGTTTACATTCCGTGTATTACTGATATCTTATGATGTTTCTTTTTCTGTGTGACTTATTTCAGTTAGAATCATCGTACCTGAATCCACTCATTGTGCTGCTACGGGCCTGATGACATAGATTTCACTGCTGAGTGATACTGCATTGTACGTAAGTACCACAAGTTCTTTATCCATTTTTCACTTTCTGTGATATTGAACTTGTACGGTAAATGAGGTTCTTGTAAACAGAGGCGTCCCAAACATTGGGGTGGCTGTGTCTTTTTGATTTTAATTTCCCTAAGCTATAGGACCATAAGTGGAAGTGGCCTAGGCTCTGTTGCTTTGTTTTTTAGATGTTTCAGGAAACACCATACACTTCTCCCGAGTGTCTGTTGGCAGTTTACATCCCGCCCATCAGCATAAAAAGGCTCCCAGTTCTCCATGGCCTGTCCTGCCTTTCTGGATTTTACACTTTTTTCAGATGGCCCTTTTGACCGGGGGGAAGTGAGACTTCATTGTAGTGCAGATTTCCTTTGCAAGCTTGCTTGGTTGGCCAAAAAGGGCGTATGCGTTTTTTCCTGAATATATTCAGGAAAAAACGCATACGCCCTTTTTGGCCAAGTGCATCATTGTGGACGTTCTGCCTCTTTTCCTATGCTTTCAATGCAATTCCAGTCTACCTCCTGAAATCGGTTTCCTGCAATTCTGCCCCGCCTTCAAGTCCTCTTGGCAGCCTTACTTCAGTATATTTTTGGACGATAGTTGTCATTTATAACTCTGCAGGTGTGTGAATTACAGTGCCCCTGAGCTCCTTTCTTCAACTCGTTTTCTTGTGAGCTGGCCGCAACACCGCAGGATGGCTTCAGGCCCTAATCTGGTTCCGGCATGGCACGCTGAGCCTTTGGTTATTTCCTCTTCCTGGTGGGAAATGAGAGTTAAATTTGCCCGTCCAGACACCTCCAGCTAGTCTCTCATTGGTTCTCGCTATTCCTGTTCATCTTCCGCAGAAATTGCAAACTGGGCCAAACAGGAGGTTAAAGGGACTGACTCTCCAAGTCGGGAGAGTGTTAGTAAAGCGTCTGGAATGTTGCACCCGAGTACCAGGGTACGAAAACTGAGACATATTTGAACACGTCTCCCGATCACATGGTTGATCATACTCTAGGTTCCACATGCATGTTTTAGCTGAAGGAAGAATACCTTAAACCTGGGTAGTTGAAACCCGTGGAATGGGTACCATGCAATATGACTTCAAAGGGTCTTCATTTGCTCACCGAACCTCTCCAATCCTATCACTGCTGCGTTTATGTCCCTGTACACATGCTTGATTCTCTTTCGGAGACATAGCAATCCATAGGTTTTAAGATACTTAAGAGTCAGGTACATTCTTAGGCGTTTAATATGCGGTGTTGAGTCCATTTCGTTGAGCAAGGAGTAGCTCTTGTCTATTCCATATTTGGCTTAAGGAACTTTATCTGTGCTCATTTCAATCTCTGGTTTTATGCAGCACCCCAACTCACCTTTACCCTTAAACAAGCATAAGTTGGTTTTCTAAATTTGAGACCCTGTTCTGTTCTGTAATTCAGTTCCGGTGTAGCCAAGTTGATATTCCGTGTATTACTGATATCGTATGATGTTTCTTTTTCTGTGTGACTTACTTCAGTTAGAATCATCGTACCTGAATCCACTCATTGTGCTGCTACGGGCCTGATGGCATAGATTTCACTGCTGAGTGATACTGCATTGTACGTAAGTACCACAAGTTCTTTATCCATTTTTCACTTTCTGTGATATTGAACTTGTACGGTAAACGAGGTTCTTGTAAACAGAGGCGTCCCAAACATTGGGGTGGCTGTATCTTTTTGATTTTAATTTCCCTAAGCTATAGGACCATAAGTGGAAGTGCCCTAGGCTCTGTTGCTTTGTTTTTTAGATGTTTCAGGAAACACCATACACTTCTCCCGAGTGTCTGTTGGCAGTTTACATCCCGCCCATCAGCATAACAAGGCTCCCAGTTCTCCATGGCCTGTCCTGCCTTTCTGGATTTTACACTTTTTTCAGATGGCCCTTTTGACCGGGGGGAAGTGAGACTTCATTGTAGTGCAGATTTCCTTTGCAAGCTTGCTTGGTTGGCCAAAAAGGGCGTATGCGTTTTTTCCTGAATATATTCAGGAAAAAACGCATACGCCCTTTTTGGCCAAGTGCATCATTGTGGACGTTCTGCCTCTTTTCCTATGCTTTCAATGCAATTCCAGTCTACCTCCTGAAATCGGTTTCCTGCAATTCTGCCCCGCTTTCAAGTCCTCTTGGCAGCCTTACTTCAGTATATTTTTGGACGATAGTTGTCATTTATAACTCTGCAGGTTTGTGAATTACAGTGCCCCTGAGCTCCTTTCTTCAACTCGTTTTCTTGTGAGCTGGCCGCAACACCGCAGGATGGCTTCAGGCCCTAATCTGGTTCCGGCACGGCACGCTGAGCCTTTGGTTATTTCCTCTTCCTGGTGGGAAATGAGAGTTAAATTTGCCCGTCCAGACACCTCCAGCTAGTCTCTCATTGGTTCTCGCTATTCCTGTTCATCTTCCGCAGAAATTGCAAACTGGGCCAAACAGGAGGTTAAAGGGACTGACTCTCCAAGTCGGGAGAGTGTTAGTAAAGCGTCTGGAATGTTGCACCTGAGTACCAGGGTACGAAAACTGAGACATATTTGAACACGTCTCCCGATCACATGGTTGATCATACTCTAGGTTCCACATGCATGTTTTAGCTGAAGGAAGAATACCTTAAACCTGGGTAGTTGAAACCCGTGGAATGGGTACCATGCAATATGACTTCAAAGGGTCTTCATTTGCTCACCGAACCTCTCCAATCCTATCACTGCTGCGTTTATGTCCCTGTACACATGCTTGATTCTCTTTCAGAGACATAGCAATCCATAGGTTTTAAGATACTTAAGAGTCAGGTACATTCTTAGGCGTTTAATATGCGGTGTTGAGTCCATTTCGTTGAGCAAGGAGTAGCTCTTGTCTATTCCATATTTGGCTTAAGGAACTTTATCTGTGCTCATTTCAATCTCTGGTTTTATGCAGCACCCCAACTCACCTTTACCCTTAAACAAGCATAAGTTGGTTTTCTAAATTTGAGACCCTGTTCTGTTCTGTAATTCAGTTCCTGTGTAGCCAAGTTTACATTCCGTGTATTACTGATATCTTATGATGTTTCTTTTTCTGTGTGACTTATTTCAGTTAGAATCATCGTACCTGAATCCACTCATTGTGCTGCTATGAGCCTGATGACATAGATTTCACTGCTGAGTGATACTGCATTGTACGTAAGTACCACAAGTTCTTTATCCATTTTTCACTTTCTGTGATATTGAACTTGTACGGTAAACGAGGTTCTTGTAAACAGAGGCGTCCCAAACATTGGGGTGGCTGTGTCTTTTTGATTTTAATTTCCCTAAGCTATAGGACCATAAGTGGAAGTGCCCTAGGCTCTGTTGCTTTGTTTTTTAGATGTTTCAGGAAACACCATACACTTCTCCCGAGTGTCTGTTGGCAGTTTACATCCCGCCCATCAGCATAACAAGGCTCCCAGTTCTCCATGGCCTGTCCTGCCTTTCTGGATTTTACACTTTTTTCAGATGGCCCTTTTGACCGGGGGGAAGTGAGACTTCATTGTAGTGCAGATTTCCTTTGCAAGCTTGCTTGGTTGGCCAAAAAGGGCGTATGCGTTTTTTCCTGAATATATTCAGGAAAAAACGCATACGCCCTTTTTGGCCAAGTGCATCATTGTGGACGTTCTGCCTCTTTTCCTATGCTTTCAATGCAATTCCTGTCTACCTCCTGAAATCGGTTTCCTGCAATTCTGCCCCGCTTTCAAGTCCTCTTGGCAGCCTTACTTCAGTATATTTTTGGACGATAGTTGTCATTTATAACTCTGCAGGTTTGTGAATTACAGTGCCCCTGAGCTCCTTTCTTCAACTCGTTTTCTTGTGAGCTGGCCGCAACACCGCAGGATGGCTTCAGGCCCTAATCTGGTTCCGGCACGGCACGCTGAGCCTTTGGTTATTTCCTCTTCCTGGTGGGAAATGAGAGTTAAATTTGCCCGTCCAGACACCTCCAGCTAGTCTCTCATTGGTTCTCGCTATTCCTGTTCATCTTCCGCAGAAATTGCAAACTGGGCCAAACAGGAGGTTAAAGGGACTGACTCTCCAAGTCGGGAGAGTGTTAGTAAAGCGTCTGGAATGTTGCACCCGAGTACCAGGGTACGAAAACTGAGACATATTTGAACACGTCTCCCGATCACATGGTTGATCATACTCTAGGTTCCACATGCATGTTTTAGCTGAAGGAAGAATACCTTAAACCTGGGTAGTTGAAACCCGTGGAATGGGTACCATGCAATATGACTTCAAAGGGTCTTCATTTGCTCAACGAACCTCTCCAATCCTATCACTGCTGCGTTTATGTCCCTGTACACATGCTTGATTCTCTTTCGGAGACATAGCAATCCATAGGTTTTAAGATACTTAAGAGTCAGGTACATTCTTAGGCGTTTAATATGCGGTGTTGAGTCCATTTCGTTGAGCAAGGAGTAGCTCTTGTCTATTCCATATTTGGCTTAAGGAACTTTATCTGTGCTCATTTCAATCTCTGGTTTTATGCAGCACCCCAACTCACCTTTACCCTTAAACAAGCATAAGTTGGTTTTCTAAACTTGAGACCCTGTTCTGTTCTGTAATTCAGTTCCTGTGTAGCCAAGTTTACATTCCGTGTATTACTGATATCTTATGATGTTTCTTTTTCTGTGTGACTTATTTCAGTTAGAATCATCGTACCTGAATCCACTCATTGTGCTGCTACGGGCCTGATGACATAGATTTCACTGCTGAGTGATACTGCATTGTACGTAAGTACCACAAGTTCTTTATCCATTTTTCACTTTCTGTGATATTGAACTTGTACGGTAAACGAGGTTCTTGTAAACAGAGGCGTCCCAAACATTGGGGTGGCTGTGTCTTTTTGATTTTAATTTCCCTAAGCTATAGGACCATAAGTGGAAGTGGCCTAGGCTCTGTTGCTTTGTTTTTTAGATGTTTCAGGAAACACCATACACTTCTCCCGAGTGTCTGTTGGCAGTTTACATCCCGCCCATCAGCATAACAAGGCTCCCAGTTCTCCATGGCCTGTCCTGCCTTTCTGGATTTTACACTTTTTTCAGATGGCCCTTTTGACCGGGGGGAAGTGAGACTTCATTGTAGTGCAGATTTCCTTTGCAAGCTTGCTTGGTTGGCCAAAAAGGGCGTATGCGTTTTTTCCTGAATATATTCAGGAAAAAACGCATACGCCCTTTTTGGCCAAGTGCATCATTGTGGACGTTCTGCCTCTTTTCCTATGCTTTCAATGCAATTCCAGTCTACCTCCTGAAATCGGTTTCCTGCAATTCTGCCCCGCTTTCAAGTCCTCTTGGCAGCCTTACTTCAGTATATTTTTGGACGATAGTTGTCATTTATAACTCTGCAGGTTTGTGAATTACAGTGCCCCTGAGCTCCTTTCTTCAACTCGTTTTCTTGTGAGCTGGCCGCAACACCGCAGGATGGCTTCAGGCCCTAATCTGGTTCTGGCACGGCACGCTGAGCCTTTGGTTATTTCCTCTTCCTGGTGGGAAATGAGAGTTAAATTTGCCCGTCCAGACACCTCCAGCTAGTCTCTCATTGGTTCTCGCTATTCCTGTTCATCTTCCGCAGAAATTGCAAACTGGGCCAAACAGGAGGTTAAAGGGACTGACTCTCCAAGTCGGGAGAGTGTTAGTAAAGCGTCTGGAATGTTGCACCCGAGTACCAGGGTACGAAAACTGAGACATATTTGAACACGTCTCCCGATCACATGGTTGATCATACTCTAGGTTCCACATGCATGTTTTAGCTGAAGGAAGAATACCTTAAACCTGGGTAGTTGAAACCCGTGGAATGGGTACCATGCAATATGACTTCAAAGGGTCTTCATTTGCTCACCGAACCTCTCCAATCCTATCACTGCTGCGTTTATGTCCCTGTACACATGCTTGATTCTCTTTCGGAGACATAGGAGGTTTTAAGATACTTAAGAATCAGGTACATTCTTAGGCGTTTAATATGCGGTGTTGAGTCCATTTCGTTGAGCAAGGAGTAGCTCTTGTCTATTCCATATTTGGCTTAAGGAACTTTATCTGTGCTCATTTCAATCTCTGGTTTTATGCAGCACCCCAACTCACCTTTACCCTTAAACAAGCATAAGTTGGTTTTCTAAATTTGAGACCCTGTTCTGTTCTGTAATTCAGTTCCTGTGTAGCCAAGTTTACATTCCGTGTATTACTGATATCTTATGATGTTTCTTTTTCTGTGTGACTTATTTCAGTTAGAATCATCGTACCTGAATCCACTCATTGTGCTGCTACGGGCCTGATGACATAGATTTCACTGCTGAGTGATACTGCATTGTACGTAAGTACCACAAGTTCTTTATCCATTTTTCACTTTCTGTGATATTGAACTTGTACGGTAAATGAGGTTCTTGTAAACAGAGGCGTCCCAAACATTGGGGTGGCTGTGTCTTTTTGATTTTAATTTCCCTAAGCTATAGGACCATAAGTGGAAGTGCCCTAGGCTCTGTTGCTTTGTTTTTTAGATGTTTCAGGAAACACCATACACTTCTCCCGAGTGTCTGTTGGCAGTTTACATCCCGCCCATCAGCATAACAAGGCTCCCAGTTCTCCATGGCCTGTCCTGCCTTTCTGGATTTTACACTTTTTTCAGATGGCCCTTTTGACCGGGGGGAAGTGAGACTTCATTGTAGTGCAGATTTCCTTTGCAAGCTTGCTTGGTTGGCCAAAAAGGGCGTATGCGTTTTTTCCTGAATATATTCAGGAAAAAACGCATACGCCCTTTTTGGCCAAGTGCATCATTGTGGACGTTCTGCCTCTTTTCCTATGCTTTCAATGCAATTCCAGTCTACCTCCTGAAATCGGTTTCCTGCAATTCTGCCCCGCTTTCAAGTCCTCTTGGCAGCCTTACTTCAGTATATTTTTGGACGATAGTTGTCATTTATAACTCTGCAGGTTTGTGAATTACAGTGCCCCTGAGCTCCTTTCTTCAACTCGTTTTCTTGTGAGCTGGCCGCAACACCGCAGGATGGCTTCAGGCCCTAATCTGGTTCCGGCACGGCACGCTGAGCCTTTGGTTATTTCCTCTTCCTGGTGGGAAATGAGAGTTAAATTTGCCCGTCCAGACACCTCCAGCTAGTCTCTCATTGGTTCTCGCTATTCCTGTTCATCTTCCGCAGAAATTGCAAACTGGGCCAAACAGGAGGTTAAAGGGACTGACTCTCCAAGTCGGGAGAGTGTTAGTAAAGCGTCTGGAATGTTGCACCTGAGTACCAGGGTACGAAAACTGAGACATATTTGAACACGTCTCCCGATCACATGGTTGATCATACTCTAGGTTCCACATGCATGTTTTAGCTGAAGGAAGAATACCTTAAACCTGGGTAGTTGAAACCCGTGGAATGGGTACCATGCAATATGACTTCAAAGGCTCTTCATTTGCTCACCGAACCTCTCCAATCCTATCACTGCTGCGTTTATGTCCCTGTACACATGCTTGATTCTCTTTCAGAGACATAGCAATCCATAGGTTTTAAGATACTTAAGAGTCAGGTACATTCTTAGGCGTTTAATATGCGGTGTTGAGTCCATTTCGTTGAGCAAGGAGTAGCTCTTGTCTATTCCATATTTGGCTTAAGGAACTTTATCTGTGCTCATTTCAATCTCTGGTTTTATGCAGCACCCCAACTCACCTTTACCCTTAAACAAGCATAAGTTGGTTTTCTAAATTTGAGACCCTGTTCTGTTCTGTAATTCAGTTCCTGTGTAGCCAAGTTTACATTCCGTGTATTACTGATATCTTATGATGTTTCTTTTTCTGTGTGACTTATTTCAGTTAGAATCATCGTACCTGAATCCACTCATTGTGCTGCTATGAGCCTGATGACATAGATTTCACTGCTGAGTGATACTGCATTGTACGTAAGTACCACAAGTTCTTTATCCATTTTTCACTTTCTGTGATATTGAACTTGTACGGTAAACGAGGTTCTTGTAAACAGAGGCGTCCCAAACATTGGGGTGGCTGTGTCTTTTTGATTTTAATTTCCCTAAGCTATAGGACCATAAGTGGAAGTGGCCTAGGCTCTGTTGCTTTGTTTTTTAGATGTTTCAGGAAACACCATACACTTCTCCCGAGTGTCTGTTGGCAGTTTACATCCCGCCCATCAGCATAACAAGGCTCCCAGTTCTCCATGGCCTGTCCTGCCTTTCTGGATTTTACACTTTTTTCAGATGGCCCTTTTGACCGGGGGGAAGTGAGACTTCATTGTAGTGCAGATTTCCTTTGCAAGCTTGCTTGGTTGGCCAAAAAGGGCGTATGCGTTTTTTCCTGAATATATTCAGGAAAAAACGCATACGCCCTTTTTGGCCAAGTGCATCATTGTGGACGTTCTGCCTCTTTTCCTATGCTTTCAATGCAATTCCTGTCTACCTCCTGAAATCGGTTTCCTGCAATTCTGCCCCGCTTTCAAGTCCTCTTGGCAGCCTTACTTCAGTATATTTTTGGACGATAGTTGTCATTTATAACTCTGCAGGTTTGTGAATTACAGTGCCCCTGAGCTCCTTTCTTCAACTCGTTTTCTTGTGAGCTGGCCGCAACACCGCAGGATGGCTTCAGGCCCTAATCTGGTTCCGGCACGGCACGCTGAGCCTTTGGTTATTTCCTCTTCCTGGTGGGAAATGAGAGTTAAATTTGCCCGTCCAGACACCTCCAGCTAGTCTCTCATTGGTTCTCGCTATTCCTGTTCATCTTCCGCAGAAATTGCAAACTGGGCCAAACAGGAGGTTAAAGGGACTGACTCTCCAAGTCGGGAGAGTGTTAGTAAAGCGTCTGGAATGTTGCACCCGAGTACCAGGGTACGAAAACTGAGACATATTTGAACACGTCTCCCGATCACATGGTTGATCATACTCTAGGTTCCACATGCATGTTTTAGCTGAAGGAAGAATACCTTAAACCTGGGTAGTTGAAACCCGTGGAATGGGTACCATGCAATATGACTTCAAAGGGTCTTCATTTGCTCAACGAACCTCTCCAATCCTATCACTGCTGCGTTTATGTCCCTGTACACATGCTTGATTCTCTTTCGGAGACATAGCAATCCATAGGTTTTAAGATACTTAAGAGTCAGGTACATTCTTAGGCGTTTAATATGCGGTGTTGAGTCCATTTCGTTGAGCAAGGAGTAGCTCTTGTCTATTCCATATTTGGCTTAAGGAACTTTATCTGTGCTCATTTCAATCTCTGGTTTTATGCAGCACCCCAACTCACCTTTACCCTTAAACAAGCATAAGTTGGTTTTCTAAACTTGAGACCCTGTTCTGTTCTGTAATTCAGTTCCTGTGTAGCCAAGTTTACATTCCGTGTATTACTGATATCTTATGATGTTTCTTTTTCTGTGTGACTTATTTCAGTTAGAATCATCGTACCTGAATCCACTCATTGTGCTGCTACGGGCCTGATGACATAGATTTCACTGCTGAGTGATACTGCATTGTACGTAAGTACCACAAGTTCTTTATCCATTTTTCACTTTCTGTGATATTGAACTTGTACGGTAAACGAGGTTCTTGTAAACAGAGGCGTCCCAAACATTGGGGTGGCTGTGTCTTTTTGATTTTAATTTCCCTAAGCTATAGGACCATAAGTGGAAGTGGCCTAGGCTCTGTTGCTTTGTTTTTTAGATGTTTCAGGAAACACCATACACTTCTCCCGAGTGTCTGTTGGCAGTTTACATCCCGCCCATCAGCATAACAAGGCTCCCAGTTCTCCATGGCCTGTCCTGCCTTTCTGGATTTTACACTTTTTTCAGATGGCCCTTTTGACCGGGGGGAAGTGAGACTTCATTGTAGTGCAGATTTCCTTTGCAAGCTTGCTTGGTTGGCCAAAAAGGGCGTATGCGTTTTTTCCTGAATATATTCAGGAAAAAACGCATACGCCCTTTTTGGCCAAGTGCATCATTGTGGACGTTCTGCCTCTTTTCCTATGCTTTCAATGCAATTCCAGTCTACCTCCTGAAATCGGTTTCCTGCAATTCTGCCCCGCTTTCAAGTCCTCTTGGCAGCCTTACTTCAGTATATTTTTGGACGATAGTTGTCATTTATAACTCTGCAGGTTTGTGAATTACAGTGCCCCTGAGCTCCTTTCTTCAACTCGTTTTCTTGTGAGCTGGCCGCAACACCGCAGGATGGCTTCAGGCCCTAATCTGGTTCTGGCACGGCACGCTGAGCCTTTGGTTATTTCCTCTTCCTGGTGGGAAATGAGAGTTAAATTTGCCCGTCCAGACACCTCCAGCTAGTCTCTCATTGGTTCTCGCTATTCCTGTTCATCTTCCGCAGAAATTGCAAACTGGGCCAAACAGGAGGTTAAAGGGACTGACTCTCCAAGTCGGGAGAGTGTTAGTAAAGCGTCTGGAATGTTGCACCCGAGTACCAGGGTACGAAAACTGAGACATATTTGAACACGTCTCCCGATCACATGGTTGATCATACTCTAGGTTCCACATGCATGTTTTAGCTGAAGGAAGAATACCTTAAACCTGGGTAGTTGAAACCCGTGGAATGGGTACCATGCAATATGACTTCAAAGGGTCTTCATTTGCTCACCGAACCTCTCCAATCCTATCACTGCTGCGTTTATGTCCCTGTACACATGCTTGATTCTCTTTCGGAGACATAGGAGGTTTTAAGATACTTAAGAATCAGGTACATTCTTAGGCGTTTAATATGCGGTGTTGAGTCCATTTCGTTGAGCAAGGAGTAGCTCTTGTCTATTCCATATTTGGCTTAAGGAACTTTATCTGTGCTCATTTCAATCTCTGGTTTTATGCAGCACCCCAACTCACCTTTACCCTTAAACAAGCATAAGTTGGTTTTCTAAATTTGAGACCCTGTTCTGTTCTGTAATTCAGTTCCTGTGTAGCCAAGTTTACATTCCGTGTATTACTGATATCTTATGATGTTTCTTTTTCTGTGTGACTTATTTCAGTTAGAATCATCGTACCTGAATCCACTCATTGTGCTGCTACGGGCCTGATGACATAGATTTCACTGCTGAGTGATACTGCATTGTACGTAAGTACCACAAGTTCTTTATCCATTTTTCACTTTCTGTGATATTGAACTTGTACGGTAAATGAGGTTCTTGTAAACAGAGGCGTCCCAAACATTGGGGTGGCTGTGTCTTTTTGATTTTAATTTCCCTAAGCTATAGGACCATAAGTGGAAGTGGCCTAGGCTCTGTTGCTTTGTTTTTTAGATGTTTCAGGAAACACCATACACTTCTCCCGAGTGTCTGTTGGCAGTTTACATCCCGCCCATCAGCATAACAAGGCTCCCAGTTCTCCATGGCCTGTCCTGCCTTTCTGGATTTTACACTTTTTTCAGATGGCCCTTTTGACCGGGGGGAAGTGAGACTTCATTGTAGTGCAGATTTCCTTTGCAAGCTTGCTTGGTTGGCCAAAAAGGGCGTATGCGTTTTTTCCTGAATATATTCAGGAAAAAACGCATACGCCCTTTTTGGCCAAGTGCATCATTGTGGACGTTCTGCCTCTTTTCCTATGCTTTCAATGCAATTCCAGTCTACCTCCTGAAATCGGTTTCCTGCAATTCTGCCCCGCCTTCAAGTCCTCTTGGCAGCCTTACTTCAGTATATTTTTGGACGATAGTTGTCATTTATAACTCTGCAGGTTTGTGAATTACAGTGCCCCTGAGCTCCTTTCTTCAACTCGTTTTCTTGTGAGCTGGCCGCAACACCGCAGGATGGCTTCAGGCCCTAATCTGGTTCCGGCATGGCACGCTGAGCCTTTGGTTATTTCCTCTTCCTGGTGGGAAATGAGAGTTAAATTTGCCCGTCCAGACACCTCCAGCTAGTCTCTCATTGGTTCTCGCTATTCCTGTTCATCTTCCGCAGAAATTGCAAACTGGGCCAAACAGGAGGTTAAAGGGACTGACTCTCCAAGTCGGGAGAGTGTTAGTAAAGCGTCTGGAATGTTGCACCCGAGTACCAGGGTACGAAAACTGAGACATATTTGAACACGTCTCCCGATCACATGGTTGATCATACTCTAGGTTCCACATGCATGTTTTAGCTGAAGGAAGAATACCTTAAACCTGGGTAGTTGAAACCCGTGGAATGGGTACCATGCAATATGACTTCAAAGGGTCTTCATTTGCTCACCGAACCTCTCCAATCCTATCACTGCTGCGTTTATGTCCCTGTACACATGCTTGATTCTCTTTCGGAGACATAGCAATCCATAGGTTTTAAGATACTTAAGAGTCAGGTACATTCTTAGGCGTTTAATATGCGGTGTTGAGTCCATTTCGTTGAGCAAGGAGTAGCTCTTGTCTATTCCATATTTGGCTTAAGGAACTTTATCTGTGCTCATTTCAATCTCTGGTTTTATGCAGCACCCCAACTCACCTTTACCCTTAAACAAGCATAAGTTGGTTTTCTAAATTTGAGACCCTGTTCTGTTCTGTAATTCAGTTCCTGTGTAGCCAAGTTTACATTCCGTGTATTACTGATATCTTATGATGTTTCTTTTTCTGTGTGACTTATTTCAGTTAGAATCATCGTACCTGAATCCACTCATTGTGCTGCTACGGGCCTGATGACATAGATTTCACTGCTGAGTGATACTGCATTGTACGTAAGTACCACAAGTTCTTTATCCATTTTTCACTTTCTGTGATATTGAACTTGTACGGTAAACGAGGTTCTTGTAAACAGAGGCGTCCCAAACATTGGGGTGGCTGTGTCTTTTTGATTTTAATTTCCCTAAGCTATAGGACCATAAGTGGAAGTGGCCTAGGCTCTGTTGCTTTGTTTTTTAGATGTTTCAGGAAACACCATACACTTCTCCCGAGTGTCTGTTGGCAGTTTACATCCCGCCCATCAGCATAACAAGGCTCCCAGTTCTCCATGACCTGTCCTGCCTTTCTGGATTTTACACTTTTTTCAGATGGCCCTTTTGACCGGGGGGAAGTGAGACTTCATTGTAGTGCAGATTTCCTTTGCAAGCTTGCTTGGTTGGCCAAAAAGGGCGTATGCGTTTTTTCCTGAATATATTCAGGAAAAAACGCATACGCCCTTTTTGGCCAAGTGCATCATTGTGGACGTTCTGCCTCTTTTCCTATGCTTTCAATGCAATTCCAGTCTACCTCCTGAAATCGGTTTCCTGCAATTCTGCCCCGCTTTCAAGTCCTCTTGGCAGCCTTACTTCAGTATATTTTTGGACGATAGTTGTCATTTATAACTCTGCAGGTTTGTGAATTACAGTGCCCCTGAGCTCCTTTCTTCAACTCGTTTTCTTGTGAGCTGGCCGCAACACCGCAGGATGGCTTCAGGCCCTAATCTGGTTCCGGCACGGCACGCTGAGCCTTTGGTTATTTCCTCTTCCTGGTGGGAAATGAGAGTTAAATTTGCCCGTCCAGACACCTCCAGCTAGTCTCTCATTGGTTCTCGCTATTCCTGTTCATCTTCCGCAGAAATTGCAAACTGGGCCAAACAGGAGGTTAAAGGGACTGACTCTCCAAGTCGGGAGAGTGTTAGTAAAGCGTCTGGAATGTTGCACCCGAGTACCAGGGTACGAAAACTGAGACATATTTGAACACGTCTCCCGATCACATGGTTGATCATACTCTAGGTTCCACATGCATGTTTTAGCTGAAGGAAGAATACCTTAAACCTGGGTAGTTGAAACCCGTGGAATGGGTACCATGCAATATGACTTCAAAGGGTCTTCATTTGCTCACCGAACCTCTCCAATCCTATCACTGCTGCGTTTATGTCCCTGTACACATGCTTGATTCTCTTTCGGAGACATAGCAATCCATAGGTTTTAAGATACTTAAGAGTCAGGTACATTCTTAGGCGTTTAATATGCGGTGTTGAGTCCATTTCGTTGAGCAAGGAGTAGCTCTTGTCTATTCCATATTTGGCTTAAGGAACTTTATCTGTGCTCATTTCAATCTCTGGTTTTATGCAGCACCCCAACTCACCTTTACCCTTAAACAAGCATAAGTTGGTTTTCTAAATTTGAGACCCTGTTCTGTTCTGTAATTCAGTTCCTGTGTAGCCAAGTTTACATTCCGTGTATTACTGATATCTTATGATGTTTCTTTTTCTGTGTGACTTATTTCAGTTAGAATCATCGTACCTGAATCCACTCATTGTGCTGCTATGGGCCTGATGACATAGATTTCACTGCTGAGTGATACTGCATTGTACGTAAGTACCACAAGTTCTTTATCCATTTTTCACTTTCTGTGATATTGAACTTGTACGGTAAACGAGGTTCTTGTAAACAGAGGCGTCCCAAACATTGGGGTGGCTGTGTCTTTTTGATTTTAATTTCCCTAAGCTATAGGACCATAAGTGGAAGTGCCCTAGGCTCTGTTGCTTTGTTTTTTAGATGTTTCAGGAAACACCATACACTTCTCCCGAGTGTCTGTTGGCAGTTTACATCCCACCCATCAGCATAACAAGGCTCCCAGTTCTCCATGGCCTGTCCTGCCTTTCTGGATTTTACACTTTTTTCAGATGGCCCTTTTGACCGGGGGGAAGTGAGACTTCATTGTAGTGCAGATTTCCTTTGCAAGCTTGCTTGGTTGGCCAAAAAGGGCGTATGCGTTCTTTCCTGAATATATTCAGGAAAAAACGCATACGCCCTTTTTGGCCAAGTGCATCATTGTGGACGTTCTGCCTCTTTTCCTATGCTTTCAATGCAATTCCAGTCTACCTCCTGAAATCGGTTTCCTGCAATTCTGCCCCGCTTTCAAGTCCTCTTGGCAGCCTTACTTCAGTATATTTTTGGACGATAGTTGTCATTTATAACTCTGCAGGTTTGTGAATTACAGTGCCCCTGAGCTCCTTTCTTCAACTCGTTTTCTTGTGAGCTGGCCGCAACACCGCAGGATGGCTTCAGGCCCTAATCTGGTTCCGGCACGGCACGCTGAGCCTTTGGTTATTTCCTCTTCCTGGTGGGAAATGAGAGTTAAATTTGCCCGTCCAGACACCTCCAGCTAGTCTCTCATTGGTTCTCGCTATTCCTGTTCATCTTCCGCAGAAATTGCAAACTGGGCCAAACAGGAGGTTAAAGGGACTGACTCTCCAAGTCAGGAGAGTGTTAGTAAAGCATCTGGAATGTTGCACCCGAGTACCAGGGTACGAAAACTGAGACATATTTGAACACGTCTCCCGATCACATGGTTGATCATACTCTAGGTTCCACATGCATGTTTTAGCTGAAGGAAGAATACCTTAAACCTGGGTAGTTGAAACCCGTGGAATGGGTACCATGCAATATGACTTCAAAGGGTCTTCATTTGCTCACCGAACCTCTCCAATCCTATCACTGCTGCGTTTATGTCCCTGTACACATGCTTGATTCTCTTTCGGAGACATAGCAATCCATAGGTTTTAAGATACTTAAGAGTCAGGTACATTCTTAGGCGTTTAATATGCGGTGTTGAGTCCATTTCGTTGAGCAAGGAGTAGCTCTTGTCTATTCCATATTTGGCTTAAGGAACTTTATCTGTGCTCATTTCAATCTCTGGTTTTATGCAGCACCCCAACTCACCTTTACCCTTAAACAAGCATAAGTTGGTTTTCTAAATTTGAGACCCTGTTCTGTTCTGTAATTCAGTTCCTGTGTAGCCAAGTTTACATTCCGTGTATTACTGATATCTTATGATGTTTCTTTTTCTGTGTGACTTATTTCAGTTAGAATCATCGTACCTGAATCCACTCATTGTGCTGCTACGGGCCTGATGACATAGATTTCACTGCTGAGTGATACTGCATTGTACGTAAGTACCACAAGTTCTTTATCCATTTTTCACTTTCTGTGATATTGAACTTGTACGGTAAACGAGGTTCTTGTAAACAGAGGCGTCCCAAACATTGGGGTGGCTGTGTCTTTTTGATTTTAATTTCCCTAAGCTATAGGACCATAAGTGGAAGTGCCCTAGGCTCTGTTGCTTTGTTTTTTAGATGTTTCAGGAAACACCATACACTTCTCCCGAGTGTCTGTTGGCAGTTTACATCCCGCCCATCAGCATAACAAGGCTCCCAGTTCTCCATGGCCTGTCCTGCCTTTCTGGATTTTACACTTTTTTCAGATGGCCCTTTTGACCGGGGGGAAGTGAGACTTCATTGTAGTGCAGATTTCCTTTGCAAGCTTGCTTGGTTGGCCAAAAAGGGCGTATGCGTTCTTTCCTGAATATATTCAGGAAAGAACGCATACGCCCTTTTTGGCCAAGTGCATCATTGTGGACGTTCTGCCTCTTTTCCTATGCTTTCAATGCAATTCCAGTCTACCTCCTGAAATCGGTTTCCTGCAATTCTGCCCCGCTTTCAAGTCCTCTTGGCAGCCTTACTTCAGTATATTTTTGGACGATAGTTGTCATTTATAACTCTGCAGGTTTGTGAATTACAGTGCCCCTGAGCTCCTTTCTTCAACTCGTTTTCTTGTGAGCTGGCCGCAACACCGCAGGATGGCTTCAGGCCCTAATCTGGTTCCGGCACGGCACGCTGAGCCTTTGGTTATTTCCTCTTCCTGGTGGGAAATGAGAGTTAAATTTGCCCGTCCAGACACCTCCAGCTAGTCTCTCATTGGTTCTCGCTATTCCTGTTCATCTTCCGCAGAAATTGCAAACTGGGCCAAACAGGAGGTTAAAGGGACTGACTCTCCAAGTGGGGAGAGTGTTAGTAAAGCGTCTGGAATGTTGCACCCGAGTACCAGGGTACGAAAACTGAGACATATTTGAACACGTCTCCCGATCACATGGTTGATCATACTCTAGGTTCCACATGCATGTTTTAGCTGAAGGAAGAATACCTTAAACCTGGGTAGTTGAAACCCGTGGAATGGGTACCATGCAATATGACTTCAAAGGGTCTTCATTTGCTCACCGAACCTCTCCAATCCTATCACTGCTGCGTTTATGTCCCTGTACACATGCTTGATTCTCTTTCGGAGACATAGCAATCCATAGGTTTTAAGATACTTAAGAGTCAGGTACATTCTTAGGCGTTTAATATGCGGTGTTGAGTCCATTTCGTTGAGCAAGGAGTAGCTCTTGTCTATTCCATATTTGGCTTAAGGAACTTTATCTGTGCTCATTTCAATCTCTGGTTTTATGCAGCACCCCAACTCACCTTTACCCTTAAACAAGCATAAGTTGGTTTTCTAAATTTGAGACCCTGTTCTGTTCTGTAATTCAGTTCCTGTGTAGCCAAGTTTACATTCCGTGTATTACTGATATCTTATGATGTTTCTTTTTCTGTGTGACTTATTTCAGTTAGAATCATCGTACCTGAATCCACTCATTGTGCTGCTACGGGCCTGATGACATAGATTTCACTGCTGAGTGATACTGCATTGTACGTAAGTACCACAAGTTCTTTATCCATTTTTCACTTTCTGTGATATTGAACTTGTACGGTAAACGAGGTTCTTGTAAACAGAGGCGTCCCAAACATTGGGGTGGCTGTGTCTTTTTGATTTTAATTTCCCTAAGCTATAGGACCATAAGTGGAAGTGCCCTAGGCTCTGTTGCTTTGTTTTTTAGATGTTTCAGGAAACACCATACACTTCTCCCGAGTGTCTGTTGGCAGTTTACATCCCGCCCATCAGCATAACAAGGCTCCCAGTTCTCCATGGCCTGTCCTGCCTTTCTGGATTTTACACTTTTTTCAGATGGCCCTTTTGACCGGGGGGAAGTGAGACTTCATTGTAGTGCAGATTTCCTTTGCAAGCTTGCTTGGTTGGCCAAAAAGGGCGTATGCGTTTTTTCCTGAATATATTCAGGAAAAAACGCATACGCCCTTTTTGGCCAAGTGCATCATTGTGGACGTTCTGCCTCTTTTCCTATGCTTTCAATGCAATTCCAGTCTACCTCCTGAAATCGGTTTCCTGCAATTCTGCCCCGCTTTCAAGTCCTCTTGGCAGCCTTACTTCAGTATATTTTTGGACGATAGCTGTCATTTATAACTCTGCAGGTTTGTGAATTACAGTGCCCCTGAGCTCCTTTCTTCAACTCGTTTTCTTGTGAGCTGGCCGCAACACCGCAGGATGGCTTCAGGCCCTAATCTGGTTCCGGCACGGCACGCTGAGCCTTTGGTTATTTCCTCTTCCTGGTGGGAAATGAGAGTTAAATTTGCCCGTCCAGACACCTCCAGCTAGTCTCTCATTGGTTCTCGCTATTCCTGTTCATCTTCCGCAGAAATTGCAAACTGGGCCAAACAGGAGGTTAAAGGGACTGACTCTCCAAGTGGGGAGAGTGTTAGTAAAGCGTCTGGAATGTTGCACCCGAGTACCAGGGTACGAAAACTGAGACATATTTGAACACGTCTCCCGATCACATGGTTGATCATACTCTAGGTTCCACATGCATGTTTTAGCTGAAGGAAGAATACCTTAAACCTGGGTAGTTGAAACCCGTGGAATGGGTACCATGCAATATGACTTCAAAGGGTCTTCATTTGCTCACCGAACCTCTCCAATCCTATCACTGCTGCGTTTATGTCCCTGTACACATGCTTGATTCTCTTTCGGAGACATAGCAATCCATAGGTTTTAAGATACTTAAGAGTCAGGTACATTCTTAGGCGTTTAATATGCGGTGTTGAGTCCATTTCGTTGAGCAAGGAGTAGCTCTTGTCTATTCCATATTTGGCTTAAGGAACTTTATCTGTGCTCATTTCAATCTCTGGTTTTATGCAGCACCCCAACTCACCTTTACCCTTAAACAAGCATAAGTTGGTTTTCTAAATTTGAGACCCTGTTCTGTTCTGTAATTCAGTTCCTGTGTAGCCAAGTTTACATTCCGTGTATTACTGATATCTTATGATGTTTCTTTTTCTGTGTGACTTATTTCAGTTAGAATCATCGTACCTGAATCCACTCATTGTGCTGCTACGGGCCTGATGACATAGATTTCACTGCTGAGTGATACTGCATTGTACGTAAGTACCACAAGTTCTTTATCCATTTTTCACTTTCTGTGATATTGAACTTGTACGGTAAACGAGGTTCTTGTAAACAGAGGCGTCCCAAACATTGGGGTGGCTGTGTCTTTTTGATTTTAATTTCCCTAAGCTATAGGACCATAAGTGGAAGTGCCCTAGGCTCTGTTGCTTTGTTTTTTAGATGTTTCAGGAAACACCATACACTTCTCCCGAGTGTCTGTTGGCAGTTTACATCCCGCCCATCAGCATAACAAGGCTCCCAGTTCTCCATGGCCTGTCCTGCCTTTCTGGATTTTACACTTTTTTCAGATGGCCCTTTTGACCGGGGGGAAGTGAGACTTCATTGTAGTGCAGATTTCCTTTGCAAGCTTGCTTGGTTGGCCAAAAAGGGCGTATGCGTTTTTTCCTGAATATATTCAGGAAAAAACGCATACGCCCTTTTTGGCCAAGTGCATCATTGTGGACGTTCTGCCTCTTTTCCTATGCTTTCAATGCAATTCCAGTCTACCTCCTGAAATCGGTTTCCTGCAATTCTGCCCCGCTTTCAAGTCCTCTTGGCAGCCTTACTTCAGTATATTTTTGGACGATAGCTGTCATTTATAACTCTGCAGGTTTGTGAATTACAGTGCCCCTGAGCTCCTTTCTTCAACTCGTTTTCTTGTGAGCTGGCCGCAACACCGCAGGATGGCTTCAGGCCCTAATCTGGTTCCGGCACGGCACGCTGAGCCTTTGGTTATTTCCTCTTCCTGGTGGGAAATGAGAGTTAAATTTGCCCGTCCAGACACCTCCAGCTAGTCTCTCATTGGTTCTCGCTATTCCTGTTCATCTTCCGCAGAAATTGCAAACTGGGCCAAACAGGAGGTTAAAGGGACTGACTCTCCAAGTCGGGAGAGTGTTAGTAAAGCGTCTGGAATGTTGCATCCGAGTACCAGGGTATGAAAACTGAGACATATTTGAACACGTCTCCCGATCACATGGTTGATCATACTCTAGGTTCCACATGCATGTTTTAGCTGAAGGAAGAATACCTTAAACCTGGGTAGTTGAAACCCGTGGAATGGGTACCATGCAATATGACTTCAAAGGGTCTTCATTTGCTCACCGAACCTCTCCAATCCTATCACTGCTGCGTTTATGTCCCTGTACACATGCTTGATTCTCTTTCGGAGACATAGCAATCCATAGGTTTTAAGATACTTAAGAGTCAGGTACATTCTTAGGCGTTTAATATGCGGTGTTGAGTCCATTTCGTTGAGCAAGGAGTAGCTCTTGTCTATTCCATATTTGGCTTAAGGAACTTTATCTGTGCTCATTTCAATCTCTGGTTTTATGCAGCACCCCAACTCACCTTTACCCTTAAACAAGCATAAGTTGGTTTTCTAAATTTGAGACCCTGTTCTGTTCTGTAATTCAGTTCCTGTGTAGCCAAGTTTACATTCCGTGTATTACTGATATCTTATGATGTTTCTTTTTCTGTGTGACTTATTTCAGTTAGAATCATCGTACCTGAATCCACTCATTGTGCTGCTACGGGCCTGATGGCATAGATTTCACTGCTGAGTGATACTGCATTGTACGTAAGTACCACAAGTTCTTTATCCATTTTTCACTTTCTGTGATATTGAACTTGTACGGTAAACGAGGTTCTTGTAAACAGAGGCGTCCCAAACATTGGGGTGGCTGTGTCTTTTTGATTTTAATTTCCCTAGGCTATAGGACCATAAGTGGAAGTGCCCTAGGCTCTGTTGCTTTGTTTTTTAGATGTTTCAGGAAACACCATACACTTCTCCCGAGTGTCTGTTGGCAGTTTACATCCCGCCCATCAGCATAACAAGGCTCCCAGTTCTCCATGGCCTGTCCTGCCTTTCTGGATTTTACACTTTTTTCAGATGGCCCTTTTGACCGGGGGGAAGTGAGACTTCATTGTAGTGCAGATTTCCTTTGCAAGCTTGCTTGGTTGGCCAAAAAGGGCGTATGCGTTTTTTCCTGAATATATTCAGGAAAAAACGCATACGCCCTTTTTGGCCAAGTGCATCATTGTGGACGTTCTGCCTCTTTTCCTATGCTTTCAATGCAATTCCAGTCTACCTCCTGAAATCGGTTTCCTGCAATTCTGCCCCGCTTTCAAGTCCTCTTGGCAGCCTTACTTCAGTATATTTTTGGACGATAGTTGTCATTTATAACTCTGCAGGTTTGTGAATTACAGTGCCCCTGAGCTCCTTTCTTCAACTCGTTTTCTTGTGAGCTGGCCGCAACACCGCAGGATGGCTTCAGGCCCTAATCTGGTTCCGGCACGGCACGCTGAGCCTTTGGTTATTTCCTCTTCCTGGTGGGAAATGAGAGTTAAATTTGCCCGTCCAGACACCTCCAGCTAGTCTCTCATTGGTTCTCGCTATTCCTGTTCATCTTCCGCAGAAATTGCAAACTGGGCCAAACAGGAGGTTAAAGGGACTGACTCTCCAAGTCAGGAGAGTGTTAGTAAAGCATCTGGAATGTTGCACCCGAGTACCAGGGTACGAAAACTGAGACATATTTGAACACGTCTCCCGATCACATGGTTGATCATACTCTAGGTTCCACATGCATGTTTTAGCTGAAGGAAGAATACCTTAAACCTGGGTAGTTGAAACCCGTGGAATGGGTACCATGCAATATGACTTCAAAGGGTCTTCATTTGCTCACCGAACCTCTCCAATCCTATCACTGCTGCGTTTATGTCCCTGTACACATGCTTGATTCTCTTTCGGAGACATAGCAATCCATAGGTTTTAAGATACTTAAGAGTCAGGTACATTCTTAGGCGTTTAATATGCGGTGTTGAGTCCATTTCGTTGAGCAAGGAGTAGCTCTTGTCTATTCCATATTTGGCTTAAGGAACTTTATCTGTGCTCATTTCAATCTCTGGTTTTATGCAGCACCCCAACTCACCTTTACCCTTAAACAAGCATAAGTTGGTTTTCTAAATTTGAGACCCTGTTCTGTTCTGTAATTCAGTTCCTGTGTAGCCAAGTTTACATTCCGTGTATTACTGATATCTTATGATGTTTCTTTTTCTGTGTGACTTATTTCAGTTAGAATCATCGTACCTGAATCCACTCATTGTGCTGCTACGGGCCTGATGACATAGATTTCACTGCTGAGTGATACTGCATTGTACGTAAGTACCACAAGTTCTTTATCCATTTTTCACTTTCTGTGATATTGAACTTGTACGGTAAACGAGGTTCTTGTAAACAGAGGCGTCCCAAACATTGGGGTGGCTGTGTCTTTTTGATTTTAATTTCCCTAAGCTATAGGACCATAAGTGGAAGTGCCCTAGGCTCTGTTGCTTTGTTTTTTAGATGTTTCAGGAAACACCATACACTTCTCCCGAGTGTCTGTTGGCAGTTTACATCCCGCCCATCAGCATAACAAGGCTCCCAGTTCTCCATGGCCTGTCCTGCCTTTCTGGATTTTACACTTTTTTCAGATGGCCCTTTTGACCGGGGGGAAGTGAGACTTCATTGTAGTGCAGATTTCCTTTGCAAGCTTGCTTGGTTGGCCAAAAAGGGCGTATGCGTTCTTTCCTGAATATATTCAGGAAAGAACGCATACGCCCTTTTTGGCCAAGTGCATCATTGTGGACGTTCTGCCTCTTTTCCTATGCTTTCAATGCAATTCCAGTCTACCTCCTGAAATCGGTTTCCTGCAATTCTGCCCCGCTTTCAAGTCCTCTTGGCAGCCTTACTTCAGTATATTTTTGGACGATAGTTGTCATTTATAACTCTGCAGGTTTGTGAATTACAGTGCCCCTGAGCTCCTTTCTTCAACTCGTTTTCTTGTGAGCTGGCCGCAACACCGCAGGATGGCTTCAGGCCCTAATCTGGTTCCGGCACGGCACGCTGAGCCTTTGGTTATTTCCTCTTCCTGGTGGGAAATGAGAGTTAAATTTGCCCGTCCAGACACCTCCAGCTAGTCTCTCATTGGTTCTCGCTATTCCTGTTCATCTTCCGCAGAAATTGCAAACTGGGCCAAACAGGAGGTTAAAGGGACTGACTCTCCAAGTGGGGAGAGTGTTAGTAAAGCGTCTGGAATGTTGCACCCGAGTACCAGGGTACGAAAACTGAGACATATTTGAACACGTCTCCCGATCACATGGTTGATCATACTCTAGGTTCCACATGCATGTTTTAGCTGAAGGAAGAATACCTTAAACCTGGGTAGTTGAAACCCGTGGAATGGGTACCATGCAATATGACTTCAAAGGGTCTTCATTTGCTCACCGAACCTCTCCAATCCTATCACTGCTGCGTTTATGTCCCTGTACACATGCTTGATTCTCTTTCGGAGACATAGCAATCCATAGGTTTTAAGATACTTAAGAGTCAGGTACATTCTTAGGCGTTTAATATGCGGTGTTGAGTCCATTTCGTTGAGCAAGGAGTAGCTCTTGTCTATTCCATATTTGGCTTAAGGAACTTTATCTGTGCTCATTTCAATCTCTGGTTTTATGCAGCACCCCAACTCACCTTTACCCTTAAACAAGCATAAGTTGGTTTTCTAAATTTGAGACCCTGTTCTGTTCTGTAATTCAGTTCCTGTGTAGCCAAGTTTACATTCCGTGTATTACTGATATCTTATGATGTTTCTTTTTCTGTGTGACTTATTTCAGTTAGAATCATCGTACCTGAATCCACTCATTGTGCTGCTACGGGCCTGATGACATAGATTTCACTGCTGAGTGATACTGCATTGTACGTAAGTACCACAAGTTCTTTATCCATTTTTCACTTTCTGTGATATTGAACTTGTATGGTAAACGAGGTTCTTGTAAACAGAGTCGTCCCAAACATTGGGGTGGCTGTGTCTTTTTGATTTTAATTTCCCTAAGCTATAGGACCATAAGTGGAAGTGCCCTAGGCTCTGTTGCTTTGTTTTTTAGATGTTTCAGGAAACACCATACACTTCTCCCGAGTGTCTGTTGGCAGTTTACATCCCGCCCATCAGCATAACAAGGCTCCCAGTTCTCCATGGCCTGTCCTGCCTTTCTGGATTTTACACTTTTTTCAGATGGCCCTTTTGACCGGGGGGAAGTGAGACTTCATTGTAGTGCAGATTTCCTTTGCAAGCTTGCTTGGTTGGCCAAAAAGTGCGTATGCGTTCTTTCCTGAATATATTCAGGAAAGAACGCATACGCCCTTTTTGGCCAAGTGCATCATTGTGGACGTTCTGCCTCTTTTCCTATGCTTTCAATGCAATTCCAGTCTACCTCCTGAAATCGGTTTCCTGCAATTCTGCCCCGCTTTCAAGTCCTCTTGGCAGCCTTACTTCAGTATATTTTTGGACGATAGTTGTCATTTATAACTCTGCAGGTTTGTGAATTACAGTGCCCCTGAGCTCCTTTCTTCAACTCGTTTTCTTGTGAGCTGGCCGCAACACCGCAGGATGGCTTCAGGCCCTAATCTGGTTCCGGCACGGCACGCTGAGCCTTTGGTTATTTCCTCTTCCTGGTGGGAAATGAGAGTTAAATTTGCCCGTCCAGACACCTCCAGCTAGTCTCTCATTGGTTCTCGCTATTCCTGTTCATCTTCCGCAGAAATTGCAAACTGGGCCAAACAGGAGGTTAAAGGGACTGACTCTCCAAGTCGGGAGAGTGTTAGTAAAGCGTCTGGAATGTTGCACCCGAGTACCAGGGTACGAAAACTGAGACATATTTGAACACGTCTCCCGATCACATGGTTGATCATACTCTAGGTTCCACATGCATGTTTTAGCTGAAGGAAGAATACCTTAAACCTGGGTAGTTGAAACCCGTGGAATGGGTACCATGCAATATGACTTCAAAGGGTCTTCATTTGCTCACCGAACCTCTCCAATCCTATCACTGCTGCGTTTATGTCCCTGTACACATGCTTGATTCTCTTTCGGAGACATAGCAATCCATAGGTTTTAAGATACTTAAGAGTCAGGTACATTCTTAGGCGTTTAATATGCGGTGTTGAGTCCATTTCGTTGAGCAAGGAGTAGCTCTTGTCTATTCCATATTTGGCTTAAGGAACTTTATCTGTGCTCATTTCAATCTCTGGTTTTATGCAGCACCCCAACTCACCTTTACCCTTAAACAAGCATAAGTTGGTTTTCTAAATTTGAGACCCTGTTCTGTTCTGTAATTCAGTTCCTGTGTAGCCAAGTTTACATTCCGTGTATTACTGATATCTTATGATGTTTCTTTTTCTGTGTGACTTATTTCAGTTAGAATCATCGTACCTGAATCCACTCATTGTGCTGCTACGGGCCTGATGACATAGATTTCACTGCTGAGTGATACTGCATTGTACGTAAGTACCACAAGTTCTTTATCCATTTTTCACTTTCTGTGATATTGAACTTGTACGGTAAACGAGGTTCTTGTAAACAGAGGCGTCCCAAACATTGGGGTGGCTGTGTCTTTTTGATTTTAATTTCCCTAAGCTATAGGACCATAAGTGGAAGTGCCCTAGGCTCTGTTGCTTTGTTTTTTAGATGTTTCAGGAAACACCATACACTTCTCCCGAGTGTCTGTTGGCAGTTTACATCCCGCCCATCAGCATAACAAGGCTCCCAGTTCTCCATGGCCTGTCCTGCCTTTGTGGATTTTACACTTTTTTCAGATGGCCCTTTTGACCGGGGGGAAGTGAGACTTCATTGTAGTGCAGATTTCCTTTGCAAGCTTGCTTGGTTGGCCAAAAAGGGCGTATGCGCTCTTTCCTGAATATATTCAGGAAAAAACGCATACGCCCTTTTTGGCCAAGTGCATCATTGTGGACGTTCTGCCTCTTTTCCTATGCTTTCAATGCAATTCCAGTCTACCTCCTGAAATCGGTTTCCTGCAATTCTGCCCCGCTTTCAAGTCCTCTTGGCAGCCTTACTTCAGTATATTTTTGGACGATAGTTGTCATTTATAACTCTGCAGGTTTGTGAATTACAGTGCCCCTGAGCTCCTTTCTTCAACTCGTTTTCTTGTGAGCTGGCCGCAACACCGCAGGATGGCTTCAGGCCCTAATCTGGTTCCGGCACGGCACGCTGAGCCTTTGGTTATTTCCTCTTCCTGGTGGGAAATGAGAGTTAAATTTGCCCGTCCAGACACCTCCAGCTAGTCTCTCATTGGTTCTCGCTATTCCTGTTCATCTTCCGCAGAAATTGCAAACTGGGCCAAACAGGAGGTTAAAGGGACTGACTCTCCAAGTCGGGAGAGTGTTAGTAAAGCGTCTGGAATGTTGCACCCGAGTACCAGGGTACGAAAACTGAGACATATTTGAACACGTCTCCCGATCACATGGTTGATCATACTCTAGGTTCCACATGCATGTTTTAGCTGAAGGAAGAATACCTTAAACCTGGGTAGTTGAAACCCGTGGAATGGGTACCATGCAATATGACTTCAAAGGGTCTTCATTTGCTCACCGAACCTCTCCAATCCTATCACTGCTGCGTTTATGTCCCTGTACACATGCTTGATTCTCTTTCGGAGACATAGCAATCCATAGGTTTTAAGATACTTAAGAGTCAGGTACATTCTTAGGCGTTTAATATGCGGTGTTGAGTCCATTTCGTTGAGCAAGGAGTAGCTCTTGTCTATTCCATATTTGGCTTAAGGAACTTTATCTGTGCTCATTTCAATCTCTGGTTTTATGCAGCACCCCAACTCACCTTTACCCTTAAACAAGCATAAGTTGGTTTTCTAAATTTGAGACCCTGTTCTGTTCTGTAATTCAGTTCCTGTGTAGCCAAGTTTACATTCCGTGTATTACTGATATCTTATGATGTTTCTTTTTCTGTGTGACTTATTTCAGTTCGAATCATCGTACCTGAATCCACTCATTGTGCTGCTACAGGCCTGATGACATAGATTTCACTGCTGAGTGATACTGCATTGTACATAAGTACCACAAGTTCTTTATCCATTTTTCACTTTCTGTGATATTGAACTTGTACGGTAAACGAGGTTCTTGTAAACAGAGGCGTCCCAAACATTGGGGTGGCTGTGTCTTTTTGATTTTAATTTCCCTAAGCTATAGGACCATAAGTGGAAGTGCCCTAGGCTCTGTTGCTTTGTTTTTTAGATGTTTCAGGAAACACCATACACTTCTCCCGAGTGTCTGTTGGCAGTTTACATCCCGCCCATCAGCATAACAAGGCTCCCAGTTCTCCATGGCCTGTCCTGCCTTTCTGGATTTTACACTTTTTTCAGATGGCCCTTTTGACCGGGGGGAAGTGAGACTTCATTGTAGTGCAGATTTCCTTTGCAAGCTTGCTTGGTTGGCCAAAAAGGGCGTATGCGTTCTTTCCTGAATATATTCAGGAAAAAACGCATACGCCCTTTTTGGCCAAGTGCATCATTGTGGACGTTCTGCCTCTTTTCCTATGCTTTCAATGCAATTCCAGTCTACCTCCTGAAATCGGTTTCCTGCAATTCTGCCCCGCTTTCAAGTCCTCTTGGCAGCCTTACTTCAGTATATTTTTGGACGATAGTTGTCATTTATAACTCTGCAGGTTTGTGAATTACAGTGCCCCTGAGCTCCTTTCTTCAACTCGTTTTCTTGTGAGCTGGCCGCAACACCGCAGGATGGCTTCAGGCCCTAATCTGGTTCCGGCACGGCACGCTGAGCCTTTGGTTATTTCCTCTTCCTGGTGGGAAATGAGAGTTAAATTTGCCCGTCCAGACACCTCCAGCTAGTCTCTCATTGGTTCTCGCTATTCCTGTTCATCTTCCGCAGAAATTGCAAACTGGGCCAAACAGGAGGTTAAAGGGACTGACTCTCCAAGTCGGGAGAGTGTTAGTAAAGCGTCTGGAATGTTGCACCCGAGTACCAGGGTACGAAAACTGAGACATATTTGAACACGTCTCCCGATCACATGGTTGATCATACTCTAGGTTCCACATGCATGTTTTAGCTGAAGGAAGAATACCTTAAACCTGGGTAGTTGAAACCCGTGGAATGGGTACCATGCAATATGACTTCAAAGGGTCTTCATTTGCTCACCGAACCTCTCCAATCCTATCACTGCTGCGTTTATGTCCCTGTACACATGCTTGATTCTCTTTCGGAGACATAGCAATCCATAGGTTTTAAGATACTTAAGAGTCAGGTACATTCTTAGGCGTTTAATATGCGGTGTTGAGTCCATTTCGTTGAGCAAGGAGTAGCTCTTGTCTATTCCATATTTGGCTTAAGGAACTTTATCTGTGCTCATTTCAATCTCTGGTTTTATGCAGCACCCCAACTCACCTTTACCCTTAAACAAGCATAAGTTGGTTTTCTAAATTTGAGACCCTGTTCTGTTCTGTAATTCAGTTCCTGTGTAGCCAAGTTTACATTCCGTGTATTACTGATATCTTATGATGTTTCTTTTTCTGTGTGACTTATTTCAGTTAGAATCATCGTACCTGAATCCACTCATTGTGCTGCTACGGGCCTGATGACATAGATTTCACTGCTGAGTGATACTGCATTGTACGTAAGTACCACAAGTTCTTTATCCATTTTTCACTTTCTGTGATATTGAACTTGTACGGTAAACGAGGTTCTTGTAAACAGAGGCGTCCCAAACATTGGGGTGGCTGTGTCTTTTTGATTTTAATTTCCCTAAGCTATAGGACCATAAGTGGAAGTGCCCTAGGCTCTGTTGCTTTGTTTTTTAGATGTTTCAGGAAACACCATACACTTCTCCCGAGTGTCTGTTGGCAGTTTACATCCCGCCCATCAGCATAACAAGGCTCCCAGTTCTCCATGGCCTGTCCTGCCTTTCTGGATTTTACACTTTTTTCAGATGGCCCTTTTGACCGGGGGGAAGTGAGACTTCATTGTAGTGCAGATTTCCTTTGCAAGCTTGCTTGGTTGGCCAAAAAGGGCGTATGCGTTTTTTCCTGAATATATTCAGGAAAAAACGCATACGCCCTTTTTGGCCAAGTGCATCATTGTGGACGTTCTGCCTCTTTTCCTATGCTTTCAATGCAATTCCAGTCTACCTCCTGAAATCGGTTTCCTGCAATTCTGCCCCGCTTTCAAGTCCTCTTGGCAGCCTTACTTCAGTATATTTTTGGACGATAGCTGTCATTTATAACTCTGCAGGTTTGTGAATTACAGTGCCCCTGAGCTCCTTTCTTCAACTCGCTTTCTTGTGAGCTGGCCGCAACACCGCAGGATGGCTTCAGGCCCTAATCTGGTTCCGGCACGGCACGCTGAGCCTTTGGTTATTTCCTCTTCCTGGTGGGAAATGAGAGTTAAATTTGCCCGTCCAGACACCTCCAGCTAGTCTCTCATTGGTTCTCGCTATTCCTGTTCATCTTCCGCAGAAATTGCAAACTGGGCCAAACAGGAGGTTAAAGGGACTGACTCTCCAAGTCGGGAGAGTGTTAGTAAAGCGTCTGGAATGTTGCACCCGAGTACCAGGGTACGAAAACTGAGACATATTTGAACACGTCTCCCGATCACATGGTTGATCATACTCTAGGTTCCACATGCATGTTTTAGCTGAAGGAAGAATACCTTAAACCTGGGTAGTTGAAACCCGTGGAATGGGTACCATGCAATATGACTTCAAAGGGTCTTCATTTGCTCACCAAACCTCTCCAATCCTATCACTGCTGCGTTTATGTCCCTGTACACATGCTTGATTCTCTTTCGGAGACATAGCAATCCATAGGTTTTAAGATACTTAAGAGTCAGGTACATTCTTAGGCGTTTAATATGCGGTGTTGAGTCCATTTCGTTGAGCAAGGAGTAGCTCTTGTCTATTCCATATTTGGCTTAAGGAACTTTATCTGTGCTCATTTCAATCTCTGGTTTTATGCAGCACCCCAACTCACCTTTACCCTTAAACAAGCATAAGTTGGTTTTCTAAATTTGAGACCCTGTTCTGTTCTGTAATTCAGTTCCTGTGTAGCCAAGTTTACATTCCGTGTATTACTGATATCTTATGATGTTTCTTTTTCTGTGTGACTTATTTCAGTTAGAATCATCGTACCTGAATCCACTCATTGTGCTGCTACGGGCCTGATGACATAGATTTCACTGCTGAGTGATACTGCATTGTACGTAAGTACCACAAGTTCTTTATCCATTTTTCACTTTCTGTGATATTGAACTTGTACGGTAAACGAGGTTCTTGTAAACAGAGGCGTCCCAAACATTGGGGTGGCTGTGTCTTTTTGATTTTAATTTCCCTAAGCTATAGGACCATAAGTGGAAGTGCCCTAGGCTCTGTTGCTTTGTTTTTTAGATGTTTCAGGAAACACCATACACTTCTCCCGAGTGTCTGTTGGCAGTTTACATCCCGCCCATCAGCATAACAAGGCTCCCAGTTCTCCATGGCCTGTCCTGCCTTTCTGGATTTTACACTTTTTTCAGATGGCCCTTTTGACCGGGGGGAAGTGAGACTTCATTGTAGTGCAGATTTCCTTTGCAAGCTTGCTTGGTTGGCCAAAAAGGGCGTATGCGTTTTTTCCTGAATATATTCAGGAAAAAACGCATACGCCCTTTTTGGCCAAGTGCATCATTGTGGACGTTCTGCCTCTTTTCCTATGCTTTCAATGCAATTCCAGTCTACCTCCTGAAATCGGTTTCCTGCAATTCTGCCCCGCTTTCAAGTCCTCTTGGCAGCCTTACTTCAGTATATTTTTGGACGATAGCTGTCATTTATAACTCTGCAGGTTTGTGAATTACAGTGCCCCTGAGCTCCTTTCTTCAACTCGCTTTCTTGTGAGCTGGCCGCAACACCGCAGGATGGCTTCAGGCCCTAATCTGGTTCCGGCACGGCACGCTGAGCCTTTGGTTATTTCCTCTTCCTGGTGGGAAATGAGAGTTAAATTTGCCCGTCCAGACACCTCCAGCTAGTCTCTCATTGGTTCTCGCTATTCCTGTTCATCTTCCGCAGAAATTGCAAACTGGGCCAAACAGGAGGTTAAAGGGACTGACTCTCCAAGTCGGGAGAGTGTTAGTAAAGCGTCTGGAATGTTGCACCCGAGTACCAGGGTACGAAAACTGAGACATATTTGAACACGTCTCCCGATCACATGGTTGATCATACTCTAGGTTCCACATGCATGTTTTAGCTGAAGGAAGAATACCTTAAACCTGGGTAGTTGAAACCCGTGGAATGGGTACCATGCAATATGACTTCAAAGGGTCTTCATTTGCTCACCGAACCTCTCCAATCCTATCACTGCTGCGTTTATGTCCCTGTACACATGCTTGATTCTCTTTCGGAGACATAGCAATCCATAGGTTTTAAGATACTTAAGAGTCAGGTACATTCTTAGGCGTTTAATATGCGGTGTTGAGTCCATTTCGTTGAGCAAGGAGTAGCTCTTGTCTATTCCATATTTGGCTTAAGGAACTTTATCTGTGCTCATTTCAATCTCTGGTTTTATGCAGCACCCCAACTCACCTTTACCCTTAAACAAGCATAAGTTGGTTTTCTAAATTTGAGACCCTGTTCTGTTCTGTAATTCAGTTCCTGTGTAGCCAAGTTTACATTCCGTGTATTACTGATATCTTATGATGTTTCTTTTTCTGTGTGACTTATTTCAGTTAGAATCATCGTACCTGAATCCACTCATTGTGCTGCTACGGGCCTGATGACATAGATTTCACTGCTGAGTGATACTGCATTGTACGTAAGTACCACAAGTTCTTTATCCATTTTTCACTTTCTGTGATATTGAACTTGTACGGTAAACGAGGTTCTTGTAAACAGAGGCGTCCCAAACATTGGGGTGGCTGTGTCTTTTTGATTTTAATTTCCCTAAGCTATAGGACCATAAGTGGAAGTGCCCTAGGCTCTGTTGCTTTGTTTTTTAGATGTTTCAGGAAACACCATACACTTCTCCCGAGTGTCTGTTGGCAGTTTACATCCCGCCCATCAGCATAACAAGGCTCCCAGTTCTCCATGGCCTGTCCTGCCTTTCTGGATTTTACACTTTTTTCAGATGGCCCTTTTGACCGGGGGGAAGTGAGACTTCATTGTAGTGCAGATTTCCTTTGCAAGCTTGCTTGGTTGGCCAAAAAGGGCGTATGCGTTTTTTCCTGAATATATTCAGGAAAAAACGCATACGCCCTTTTTGGCCAAGTGCATCATTGTGGACGTTCTGCCTCTTTTCCTATGCTTTCAATGCAATTCCAGTCTACCTCCTGAAATCGGTTTCCTGCAATTCTGCCCCGCTTTCAAGTCCTCTTGGCAGCCTTACTTCAGTATATTTTTGGACGATAGCTGTCATTTATAACTCTGCAGGTTTGTGAATTACAGTGCCCCTGAGCTCCTTTCTTCAACTCGCTTTCTTGTGAGCTGGCCGCAACACCGCAGGATGGCTTCAGGCCCTAATCTGGTTCCGGCACGGCACGCTGAGCCTTTGGTTATTTCCTCTTCCTGGTGGGAAATGAGAGTTAAATTTGCCCGTCCAGACACCTCCAGCTAGTCTCTCATTGGTTCTCGCTATTCCTGTTCATCTTCCGCAGAAATTGCAAACTGGGCCAAACAGGAGGTTAAAGGGACTGACTCTCCAAGTCGGGAGAGTGTTAGTAAAGCGTCTGGAATGTTGCACCCGAGTACCAGGGTACGAAAACTGAGACATATTTGAACACGTCTCCCGATCACATGGTTGATCATACTCTAGGTTCCACATGCATGTTTTAGCTGAAGGAAGAATACCTTAAACCTGGGTAGTTGAAACCCGTGGAATGGGTACCATGCAATATGACTTCAAAGGGTCTTCATTTGCTCACCGAACCTCTCCAATCCTATCACTGCTGCGTTTATGTCCCTGTACACATGCTTGATTCTCTTTCGGAGACATAGCAATCCATAGGTTTTAAGATACTTAAGAGTCAGGTACATTCTTAGGCGTTTAATATGCGGTGTTGAGTCCATTTCGTTGAGCAAGGAGTAGCTCTTGTCTATTCCATATTTGGCTTAAGGAACTTTATCTGTGCTCATTTCAATCTCTGGTTTTATGCAGCACCCCAACTCACCTTTCCCCTTAAGCAAGCATAAGTTGGTTTTCTAAATTTGAGACCCTGTTCTGTTTTGGAATTCAGTTCCTGTGTAGCCAAGTTTACATTCCGTGTATTAGTGATATCTTATGATGTTTCTTTTTCTGTGTGACTTATTTCAGTTAGAATCATCGTACCTGAATCCACTCATTGTGCTGCTACGGGCCTGATGACATAGATTTCACTGCTGAGTGATACTGCATTGTACGTAAGTACCACAAGTTCTTTATCCATTTTTCACTTTCTGTGATATTGAACTTGTACGGTAAACGAGGTTCTTGTAAACAGAGGCGTCCCAAACATTGGGGTGGCTGTGTCTTTTTGATTTTAATTTCCCTAAGCTATAGGACCATAAGTGGAAGTGCCCTAGGCTCTGTTGCTTTGTTTTTTAGATGTTTCAGGAAACACCATACACTTCTCCCGAGTGTCTGTTGGCAGTTTACATCCCGCCCATCAGCATAACAAGGCTCCCAGTTCTCCATGGCCTGTCCTGCCTTTCTGGATTTTACACTTTTTTCAGATGGCCCTTTTGACCGGGGGGAAGTGAGACTTCATTGTAGTGCAGATTTCCTTTGCAAGCTTGCTTGGTTGGCCAAAAAGGGCGTATGCGTTTTTTCCTGAATATATTCAGGAAAAAACGCATACGCCCTTTTGGGCCAAGTGCATCATTGTGGACGTTCTGCCTCTTTTCCTATGCTTTCAATGCAATTCCAGTCTACCTCCTGAAATCGGTTTCCTGCAATTCTGCCCCGCTTTCAAGTCCTCTTGGCAGCCTTACTTCAGTATATTTTTGGACGATAGCTGTCATTTATAACTCTGCAGGTTTGTGAATTACAGTGCCCCTGAGCTCCTTTCTTCAACTCGCTTTCTTGTGAGCTGGCCGCAACACCGCAGGATGGCTTCAGGCCCTAATCTGGTTCCGGCACGGCACGCTGAGCCTTTGGTTATTTCCTCTTCCTGGTGGGAAATGAGAGTTAAATTTGCCCGTCCAGACACCTCCAGCTAGTCTCTCATTGGTTCTCGCTATTCCTGTTCATCTTCCGCAGAAATTGCAAACTGGGCCAAACAGGAGGTTAAAGGGACTGACTCTCCAAGTCGGGAGAGTGTTAGTAAAGCGTCTGGAATGTTGCACCCGAGTACCAGGGTACGAAAACTGAGACATATTTGAACACGTCTCCCGATCACATGGTTGATCATACTCTAGGTTCCACATGCATGTTTTAGCTGAAGGAAGAATACCTTAAACCTGGGTAGTTGAAACCCGTGGAATGGGTACCATGCAATATGACTTCAAAGGCTCTTCATTTGCTCACCGAACCTCTCCAATCCTATCACTGCTGCGTTTATGTCCCTGTACACATGCTTGATTCTCTTTCGGAGACATAGCAATCCATAGGTTTTAAGATACTTAAGAGTCAGGTACATTCTTAGGCGTTTAATATGCGGTGTTGAGTCCATTTCGTTGAGCAAGGAGTAGCTCTTGTCTATTCCATATTTGGCTTAAGGAACTTTATCTGTGCTCATTTCAATCTCTGGTTTTATGCAGCACCCCAACTCACCTTTCCCCTTAAGCAAGCATAAGTTGGTTTTCTAAATTTGAGACCCTGTTCTGTTTTGGAATTCAGTTCCTGTGTAGCCAAGTTTACATTCCGTGTATTAGTGATATCTTATGATGTTTCTTTTTCTGTGTGACTTATTTCAGTTAGAATCATCGTACCTGAATCCACTCATTGTGCTGCTACGGGCCTGATGACATAGATTTCACTGCTGAGTGATACTGCATTGTACGTAAGTACCACAAGTTCTTTATCCATTTTTCACTTTCTGTGATATTGAACTTGTACGGTAAACGAGGTTCTTGTAAACAGAGGCGTCCCAAACATTGGGGTGGCTGTGTCTTTTTGATTTTAATTTCCCTAAGCTATAGGACCATAAGTGGAAGTGCCCTAGGCTCTGTTGCTTTGTTTTTTAGATGTTTCAGGAAACACCATACACTTCTCCGAGTGTCTGTTGGCAGTTTACATCCCGCCCATCAGCATAACAAGGCTCCCAGTTCTCCATGGCCTGTCCTGCCTTTCTGGATTTTACACTTTTTTCAGATGGCCCTTTTGACCGGGGGGAAGTGAGACTTCATTGTAGTGCAGATTTCCTTTGCAAGCTTGCTTGGTTGGCCAAAAAGGGCGTATGCGTTTTTTCCTGAATATATTCAGGAAAAAACGCATACGCCCTTTTGGGCCAAGTGCATCATTGTGGACGTTCTGCCTCTTTTCCTATGCTTTCAATGCAATTCCAGTCTACCTCCTGAAATCGGTTTCCTGCAATTCTGCCCCGCTTTCAAGTCCTCTTGGCAGCCTTACTTCAGTATATTTTTGGACGATAGCTGTCATTTATAACTCTGCAGGTTTGTGAATTACAGTGCCCCTGAGCTCCTTTCTTCAACTCGCTTTCTTGTGAGCTGGCCGCAACACCGCAGGATGGCTTCAGGCCCTAATCTGGTTCCGGCACGGCACGCTGAGCCTTTGGTTATTTCCTCTTCCTGGTGGGAAATGAGAGTTAAATTTGCCCGTCCAGACACCTCCAGCTAGTCTCTCATTGGTTCTCGCTATTCCTGTTCATCTTCCGCAGAAATTGCAAACTGGGCCAAACAGGAGGTTAAAGGGACTGACTCTCCAAGTCGGGAGAGTGTTAGTAAAGCGTCTGGAATGTTGCACCCGAGTACCAGGGTACGAAAACTGAGACATATTTGAACACGTCTCCCGATCACATGGTTGATCATACTCTAGGTTCCACATGCATGTTTTAGCTGAAGGAAGAATACCTTAAACCTGGGTAGTTGAAACCCGTGGAATGGGTACCATGCAATATGACTTCAAAGGCTCTTCATTTGCTCACCGAACCTCTCCAATCCTATCACTGCTGCGTTTATGTCCCTGTACACATGCTTGATTCTCTTTCGGAGACATAGCAATCCATACGTTTTAAGATACTTAAGAGTCAGGTACATTCTTAGGCGTTTAATATGCGGTGTTGAGTCCATTTCGTTGAGCAAGGAGTAGCTCTTGTCTATTCCATATTTGGCTTAAGGAACTTTATCTGTGCTCATTTCAATCTCTGGTTTTATGCAGCACCCCAACTCACCTTTACCCTTAAACAAGCATAAGTTGGTTTTCTAAATTTGAGACCCTGTTCTGTTCTGTAATTCAGTTCCTGTGTAGCCAAGTTTACATTCCGTGTATTACTGATATCTTATGATGTTTCTTTTTCTGTGTGACTTATTTCAGTTAGAATCATCGTACCTGAATCCACTCATTGTGCTGCTACGGGCCTGATGACATAGATTTCACTGCTGAGTGATACTGCATTGTACGTAAGTACCACAAGTTCTTTATCCATTTTTCACTTTCTGTGATATTGAACTTGTACGGTAAACGAGGTTCTTGTAAACAGAGGCGTCCCAAACATTGGGGTGGCTGTGTCTTTTTGATTTTAATTTCCCTAAGCTATAGGACCATAAGTGGAAGTGCCCTAGGCTCTGTTGCTTTGTTTTTTAGATGTTTCAGGAAACACCATACACTTCTCCCGAGTGTCTGTTGGCAGTTTACATCCCGCCCATCAGCATAACAAGGCTCCCAGTTCTCCATGGCCTGTCCTGCCTTTCTGGATTTTACACTTTTTTCAGATGGCCCTTTTGACCGGGGGAAGTGAGACTTCATTGTAGTGCAGATTTCCTTTGCAAGCTTGCTTGGTTGGCCAAAAAGGGCGTATGCGTTTTTTCCTGAATATATTCAGGAAAAAACGCATACGCCCTTTTTGGCCAAGTGCATCATTGTGGACGTTCTGCCTCTTTTCCTATGCTTTCAATGCAATTCCAGTCTACCTCCTGAAATCGGTTTCCTGCAATTCTGCCCCCGCTTTCAAGTCCTCTTGGCAGCCTTACTTCAGTATATTTTTGGACGATAGCTGTCATTTATAACTCTGCAGGTTTGTGAATTACAGTGCCCCTGAGCTCCTTTCTTCAACTCGCTTTCTTGTGAGCTGGCCGCAACACCGCAGGATGGCTTCAGGCCCTAATCTGGTTCCGGCACGGCACGCTGAGCCTTTGGTTATTTCCTCTTCCTGGTGGGAAATGAGAGTTAAATTTGCCCGTCCAGACACCTCCAGCTAGTCTCTCATTGGTTCTCGCTATTCCTGTTCATCTTCCGCAGAAATTGCAAACTGGCCAAACAGGAGGTTAAAGGGACTGACTCTCCAAGTCGGGAGAGTGTT